>NW_010180663.1:0-15113 GCF_000695765.1 Mesitornis unicolor | reverse complement strand
AAACATGCTTTGCAAACTGCCTTAATGGAGCAGGGTCTGGGTACCAAGCTCACAGGGCAGCTCTCAGGGCCCTCTGCTTTGGAGAATGCTTTGATGCTTCACGTATCCAAGATGTTCAGGTTTATCCTCTAGCTGTCACGTAGCCTGCTTGTCTGCTTTAATTTGCTAAGCCTTTTTATTTTTAAGAAATCCTTCATTTATTTTTTTAAATGCTTACATTCAGTTCTTTCTGGTCTCTTCACCTCTGTCTTGCCCTTCTCCCCACAACCTCCTGTAGTCGGAGCCTTGGCTCACAAGCCAGAACGCTGATCGGTGTGAAAACATAAAATAGGCCCAACAAATGCTGAGCAGAGATAGGCGTGTTGCGTGGGTCTTGGTGCAAGGCAGGCAGGCTCCAGATACAGTGATTCAGCTGCAGGCACCCAAACGTGCAGTCCCCTGCTGCATCCGATACAGTCTGTGCGCAGGGGAGGGCGGCGGGGCTGCGAGGGCCAGTGCTGGCTGATGATTAAGCAGGGCATGGGCTCAGTTTACTTTTACCCCTGCTGCGAGGCTTCTCAAGCTAAGATGTTTTAAGTTGTCCTTATCCTCAGATTAATAAATGCTGTGCTGTGAGAGTGTAAACACAGGAAAAGAACCGGACCAAAAAAAAAATATTCAGGCTGGTGCTGTGCAGTCAGGACATTTCTTTTCCTAACAGGATATGGGATCAGAGGAAAAGAAAATGTATTATATAACGTGTGTCCGGGGGGCAGGGGGTCAGTAGACAAATTAAGCATGTTGTTGGCTGAGCTGGAGAGCCAGTGAAAGAGGAGTGTTTAGCAGCAGGTCCCTGCAGTGGCGTGTCCCCAGAGCTGAGGCTGCAGAGGGGTGAGGAGACACTGCAGGGCCTGGCTCTGGTGCATGACTGGCATTAGTTTGGCACCCCTGGGGCCCACGGGCAGTGAAGGGATGAGAGCTGCAGGAGTGGGTGGTTGGGTGAGCATCTCAGTCTCTGCTGCCCTGCGGGTACAGGGCCAACCTTGCTGCCTGCTCCACCGCAGCAAGTGAGATGGCTGTGAGTGAGCAGAGCTCCTGACCAGCTTCCCTCAGCTGTGAGGGGAAACCCAGGTGGGACGGGCTAGCACGTCATGGCCCACGGCCACCATGGCTGGACAAGGAGGGCCACTATGGCTGGATAAGGGGGGCCTCCAGGCTCTTCAGCCAGCTTCTGTGAAGGCAGGGGAAGCACCATGGTTGTGGCCATGCACTCTCTCATTCGTGTGTCCTGGCAGCACGGTATCTTCTTCGAATGCAAATCTCTTGGGACATGGCCAGTTTTCTCCTCTCGCAAAGGTTGGTCATGGAGAGAGAAACCCTGGTGTGGGTGCATTTTCACCTCTGTCAGCCTCCCACTATGTGCAGGCACAACACACAGGGACCAAACCCCTGAGTGAGCATCTGGCTGCCCCGACACAGCCCCCCCAGCCACACCAGAGAGGTGGGATCCAGGCAGTCAGGCTTCAGACAAAGCCAGGAAGCTGTTGCTGGTCAGGCATTTCAGTGGAGGGCATGATTTCCACAACAATAAACGCATCTGATTATTTGATTAGAGGGAAGAGGAGGTTCCCAGGAGGAGGGCCTCACACACAAAAGAGGAATAATTCTTGCCCCTGCTGGCTGTGACAGGGCAGGAGGATGAGGGCAATGTCCTATTGAGGCTTTGATCAGCCAGGGTCAAGCAGGCAGGCCTCTAACATGGCTGAAAACCAACTAGGAGAAGGAGGTTCCTGCCACAGCGTCGCGTCTGACCCCCTCCCAGCCCTCTACTCTTTTCCACAGTCCTTCACCCACGTCTAGGGAGCAAGGTGGGGGCTTCTCTGAGCAGATCCTCCCCCCCTCAGCCTACACTGGCTCTGACAGGACCCTGTCCACTCTGAGCCCTACAGTGCCAGGCATCACAGTGTGTCACTCTACTTATGCCATGCGCTCATCTGTATCTCCTGTGACAAGCTGGGGAAAGAGACTCCTTGTGTCTCCTTGTCACCTCTCTTGCCATGGCCCAAGTGGAGAGATGCTGAAGCGCTGGCAGCAGCAGGGAGGCAGGGGAGGAATGGCAGGGCAGAGGGGATAACTTTCCAATTCCACCTCTCCTGGGTACTTTCACAGTGTGGTCATAGTCATGGTCCCTCTGAGGGTCGAGCTGTCCCCATTCATCTCTGCAATGAGAAGCCCTGGGGACTTGCTGCAATTCAAGGGATGGTTCTCCTCAGACAGTTCTTGCCAGCAACTGGTGATCCTGTGATAAACTGATGGTCCTGGATGGAGGCTGGATAACATGTTTAGCGTAGCTTTCTTACAGCTGTTCTGTGCCTTCCCAAGACAGGTGACCCCAAGGCCTTGACTCCCAATAGCTTGACCTATGTGAGTCCCTCCTGCGGAGAGCCCCAGGGCACAAAGGCACCGTGTGCCTATAGAAGGGGCTTGGAGATCTGAGCAGCACCCTTACTCCCCCTTGGACTGAGCTACAGTATGTGTAAGAGTAACTTGTATTTGGCCCACAGCATTGTGATACTTGGAAGCAAGAGCAAGCAGGAGATGGCTTGGCACTCGCAGATTGGAGGTCTCCAAGTTCTTTACAAACACAACACAATTAACCCTTGCAAGAGAGAGAAACTCTTCTTGTCTCCTGCATGGAGGGGAGCACTGGCTGCACGCAGATATCACTGGCATTCCGAAGACCAGGGTGAGATAAAACAAAACAAAACCAAAGCAGCTGTTATTTCAAATACAGGTCTCTATGCAGAGTTGTATGGCATAGGTGCAGAATACAGATCAATGTGTGGGCAAGCCCTGAGATTTTGATGCCAAATTACATCTAAGAGTTTATCTAATACAAAAAAAAATAAAATCTGCCTCTCCATTTGATGTGTGTGTGCTCTGTGAGGATTTCCATATGGGCACAGTGTGGAATAGGCTGGGGCAGTGGAAGTTTCTGCTGTGCATGTTTCTTAGCCTTTCTCATTCCCTAAGCTCTTTCCAAGATATCTGAGCACCCAAGGCCACAAGGAAAGGTTTGTAACAGTCTGTTTGTCATCTCACACCCTCAGTAAATCATCCCAATATCAGAGCTCAGAGCTCCTCGGAATCTGGACAACCTTGACAGAAAGTGTGGGTAATGGACTGGGAAATCCAACAGAAGAGTTTTGGGGAACAAGCAACCATAAGATATGACCCTTCCCTGATCTGCCTCGAGAACTTAGGTCTTTGCCTAAGAGTGCAGCTAGAAAGCAGCCCTTTAAATGGACATATTTCAGAGATATTGACTTACCAGTGGCCTGGGTACAATTCCCCATGAAACTTCAACCTGGGATATGCGTGTCACTAAGATACAAACAATACCATCTGCAGCCTGCCCCTTGGAGATGTCATCTCTGTTTATAGAAAAGAAGGGGGTGGCAAGCGTCTGTTAAAATGTATTACTTCCCAACATCATATTTGAGAAGTCACATATTTTAGTGGGACTTGTCAGTCAAAACTGTCTAATTGCACAACGGTCAGTGCTCCTTAGCTGCTTCTTCACAGAGGCTGTGGCAGAGGGACAGGGATGCTAAAAATAGCATTTCTGTCCCAATATATCTTGACTTATTCAAGGGTGTATGTGTAGATGGAGCACTAATATTTCACGTGGCTGGTGCCCTGCGATCTGTGCATCCCTGGGGAAGCAGAGCTCTCTGGAGGGACAGTAGAGGAGTGAAACAATGAGCTCAGAAAACAGGGAAAACTTTGCAGAGCAGAAAGAGATGTTTGTGTCACCTTCCCCTAACTACAGGCTCTGAGGCGATTACCAAAAGAATCAATAGGTTCAGCTTAAGCTAATGAAAAAAACAGGGAAGAAATATGCCCTCCCCAGGCTGCACCCACATTCTCAATTACCTTGGGCAAAAAGCAAAATAAAACATGCCTAGATATGAATTCTCCACCAGAAGCAGTATTTTATACCCACTCACAGAGGGTGACTTAATGTGGTATACAGCATTGGGAATTCAGGCATGTAATGTAATGACAAGAAAGGATTTTTAGAATTGTCTCAGGAACCCTGCTAGCTCAGACATTATAGAAAAGAATCCCAAACCTTCATGTCCGTCTACATCTTAAAAAGAGTGAAATAAGTCCCCAGTTTGAGCATAGTTATTTATTTTTTTAAAATTGCTGCAGGAAACATGGGCAAACAGCACCTCACATCTGAACTGCACATTACCATCCCTCAGCTCTTTACTAGTGTAATTAAGCCCACAGAACAACAGATTAACCAGCTTCTTTGCTTAGTGAAGTTTTTGCTAGTCATTTGCATGGGATATGGCAGCACAGGGTCCAAGCCTGGATCAGGGCTTCCAAGCAAAACTGCAAGGCGAGTAATGAGGAAAAGTCTCCTAGTGCTGCCTCTGGGAGTGAAACAGCAATGCAACACAGCAGACCAGGACAGGACATGAAAAATACAGTACACGCTTAGAGCTGACAGCCATAATGTAATGTGACCCCAGTCACATTGGTATTTGATTAGCGAAACTGAAGGGATTGGGAAACAGCCCTGCTCTTAGGAAAAAAAATCTCTCATATCCCCTATAGTCAAGCCCTCAGCTTTGTTTTATCTGGGAGATGGTATTTGAATGCTTCAGCAGAACAGGCTGTTCTACCAGAGAGCGTTTGTCCCTGCATGTTCCTGTGCACAGGACTTTCCCCGGGGATTCTGGCTGAAGAAGAAGTGGCTTGTGGCAATCTCAGAGGAGGTCTGTGCAGACTCTGCGGTGGTTTGCGAGCCTCTCATGTGCCCACTGTGTGCAAGGCTGTGGCTGTCACACTGCAGACAGGGAGAGCTTGCAAATTGGTGTGCAATGCTTTTAAGCATGGTTATTGGGAGGTGGGTGAGGTGGGGGGCGAAGGGGAGACTAGCTTTTTATGCTGCAGTGGGAGACAAAGGCTCAAGCTCCTGGGGTCATGGTTGCTCTTTCTCTGTGGGATCTCACAGAGGGGCAACCAACAAGTCCTCTTCTCCTCCACCTCCTCCTCCCAAGGCAGCATGTGGCTGGGTTCAGCCCACAGATGAGCCCAGACAGCTGCCGGCCTCTCTGGAGAGGAGCTGAGCATAGCCAGCCATCATGAGAGAACCTTTTTAGGGGACAAAATTAGAGGCTCCAGCTTTCTTCTTCCTCCTCTGCACCCCTCCCTGCACCGCACCACATGTCTGTGATATTTTATTTCAGTCAGCTCAGTTTTACTCCTGAAATCTGTCTCCCTCCCTCCATCCTGACACTTCATTTCCCTCGGAGTGAGGTAAATACGTAAATACTGGTAGTCAAAACCCTGTGTGTGTACTGAAGTGCCAGGAAGCAACTGGTGTGTCTGATTTTCCAGTGAAAGTCCAGGTGCAATCTCGGCAGCGCGGACTGTCTGCCTTTCAAGCAGATGTCTTCATCTAAAGCTCCCGCCGCCACCCCACTCCCTTTGTGTGTCGGCGCAGGGAGGACGGGAGCGGGAGACAATATAAATTAATATCCATTGGAATGACAGCTGCTGGTGCCTTGCATAGCTGCAAACACGTGTCTTAGAAGTAGAGTGATTAGTCGTAAAACTGTAGAGCTGAATGTTTATGCTTGATCAATTACAGGAAAACAATAGATGGGTTTTTTTCCAAGTGGGAGGAGTGAGGGGAGGGAGGCTTCACCCATGAGATGATTTTCTTCTTTTTTTTTTTTTTGTAACGATAGCTGCAGAGAACACGGGGACTAGTTACTGAAGGGCCTGGCAAATGGTGGCTTCTGGGAAACCCACTGGTTCCCAGCTCTCTGCAGCATTTTTGAGAAACAGGATCTATGTGGGGTTTAGACTGCAAACGTCTCAATGCTTAAGAGAGACGGACTCAGCTGCCCAAAGCAAAGAGCATGTGGGAATGAATTAGGCAAAGCTTTCTAGTGTATGAGCGTGCATGCATTATGTGTAGAGGCCTTCAGCTGCAAGAAGTCATTTTGGTTTTTTTAATTACCTAGAACCTCTCCTACTCCTCGGTTAAGCAGAAGGGGCCCTGTCAGAGGAGCATCCTGTTAGTGGCTGCAATGTGTCACCACGACTGTGCCTAGGGCTTCAGTTCCAATTCCTTAGCAGCTCTAATTGCAAACACAGCCTGTGTCCCTGCCCACATCCGCCAAAAAAAAGAGAAATTGAGTTACATTTTGCAATAATTCTAATGGAAATGCTAATGGGATGAACAGCAATACGAAGCCAGTGAATGACCCAGCAATTTCATCTGTGCTGGCAACAGATGACCACCTAATCCATGTTCGGGTAATTCTTCCTCTCATTAGCAGCACAATAACTCATAGACACAAATCCATAGGCATTTGCTATAATTTTTTAACATGGCTGGAAATAGAAGTAAGCACATGCAGTATGCAAGCGTTACAGCATGTGTTGGCTGTAAATCTGTCTGGAAGTGGCCTGATCCTGTTCCTGGTTAAACCAGCGGGAATTTTGCCATTTACTTCAATGGAAGCAGGATGGGGTTTTTTGGACCTATTTTAAAGTGGAACTCTGTTTCTTTGGAACAAAGCTTTCAGATTCACAGCTACATTTCAGTACTTGGCTTGAACTCCCGTCAATTCACCTTTCATGTGTTTAACAGATGGGGCTTCTTTGCTGCTCACCTTCTGTTTGGCGTCAACACTGTAACCGTTCTCTGCTGGGTGACAGCCACCCGGGACCTGGGGTGCATGGGACCCGCGGCTGTGCTGTGGGACTGAGCTGGGAGAAGGAGGGAGCTCATGCTGCCTTCCCTGAGCACCTTTGGTCCAAATGTGTTAAAGCACTTTGAAGAGAAAGCCATTCCCTCCATATTTTTCAGTACTGCAGATGAAAGGCCAGAACTTTCTCAGAGCACAGAGGAGAGAGGTGAGTGATGATGAGGAGCATGAGGGCCTCTGTTCTGCCCAGAATGACTCTAGTAACTCTGTGTTACGTCATGCAAAATGGAGGTAATTGCAGCCATTATGACTTTCCTAAAATACTTGTAGCCCTTTGGTATAGCACTGTGTTGCAAATATTAAGATATACACATATACTTTTACCTTAAGTTTGTAAGGAAAGTAAGAGGCTTGTGTATGCTACATATGGCCGCTGTAACAATAACTTTTGAACCATTGGGCAATTTCCTCAGAAATACAAATCTGCAAAGTTTGTAAGTTCATCTGGGGAGATAGGACAGAAAGACCATGTTAGTACCATCATGACAGGAAAAACCTGAGTTCAGCCTTTATTATACACTTGTGGATCCAACCACATGCTAAGCACCTCTAGGAAAGCAGCATTCATTTGTCCCATTGCTTACAGAACTAACTGCTTCATTGCTATTCATTTTTAGTGGCCACGGCAAGACGAATCTAGCTCTATTTCTTTCCTCTTCAAAGAGTACGCTCTTATACGGCTCCTTTCTAGCATTGTCCCTGCTCCCACCCGGCCTTCTGGCTCACCACTTTTGGCTCCCCCTTACCAACTCTGCCTCTGCCCCACTTCCCCTGAAAGAGCCCTGGGCTCCTCTGCCAATTGTCTTCTTGCTTTCCAGGGAGATATTTCTTCTCCTTCGCACTCCTCTAGCAGTGTTTCATCTAAGCCCCCTCTCTCATTACTCATGCAGGGCACCCTCTCTCAGCTGTTGCTGCTTTATGGTTCATCATCCCCCCCCCCGCCCTCCAAAATTTCCACACAACAAAAAATTCAGGAATGAGGCAATTAATATGTATTATTTCAATAGGAGGCTTAAAAACAATAAGCTTTTGCAACAACTTCCCAGTCAGAACCACAGAGACTATTGTAAGGCAGAAAAACCTAAGAAACGGCAGCTGTAAAATATATTTAAAAGCCTTTATTCTTCCCTATCACAATGTGGCAAAAGAAACTAAATACAGCTTTCCATTTGTTTAACTAAAAGCTGCCATTCCTCAGTCTCTTTGATGATAATGATACCCGCAGTTACAATCAAACTCCAGCACACACATGGAAAACTTTGAGCTCTGTACCAACTTTGCACAATGTATTATTAATAGCAAGATTCGTGAACCCAAATGCTCTGAGGTGCTGAGAGCAAGGGAAAGCCTGACTGTGCTGGGCTCACGGTTGATGCTAATAAATGTAGCACACTGAGGAGGATAAAGAAAAACCTGTAACTGAGGATTGTTTGCATTACAATAGCCACTGGACCCACTGTGCTGTGCATGGGGAGAGACCATTCAAGGAGTTCAAAATTGAGCAGAGAAGTCAGACAAGGAGTGGGAGACAAAAGGTATTAGCAGTCCCATTTTGCTAATGTGGAAACAAAACACAGTGTGGTAAAGGTTTAGTACTGCCCACAGGCTTACACTGGATTGGGTCCTGGATTACTCGTCTGGATCAGAAAGACCAAAAGATCCTACTGGGTCTCCTAATCTGTGGCTGCATGGCCACAAAATTGCCCCTCATTTCAGAGTGCCTGATAGTCGTTATTCCACTGCATCTCTCTACTTCAGCACATTCTCAGTGCTAAGCCCTAATTTTGAACTTCTGAGAAGCACAGCCTGAATTTGTGGAGGGCCACATGCTCCTAATGTCCTGTGGAGGCAGTTGAGTACAAGAGTGAAAACACTGTCCTGCCATACAAGAAAACGGGTGGCTTCCTGACTGCTGTTCTGCAGGTCTCGGTTCCCTGGAGGACCATCCAGTGCAGTTATTTGAGGCATGGGCCTCAGTGCCAGCCTATTGACTGTGAAGCAGCCTTAGCACCATTGATTTCCATGAGAAGTTACACTGAAAAATCAATGGGGTCTGTGTGCAGGATCCTAGAGAGAGTGGGAAGGCATCTCATAGGAAAAAAGAGCCATTTTTCTGCAATGATAAGGAAGCAGCTCCATCCCCAGGGGGAAAGGGTGATGACTGTGACTCAAAATGTTCACAGAAAAGGAAAGGGAGAAAGGTAGAGCTCCTCTGAGATTATGGATTTCTTGTCTAGGAAGCGGTGAAATGTGAGGTCTGACTTGAGATGTGCATGTATGTCAAAGGGAAGATTATCATCAGCCTGATACATCTAGCAGAGCTGTCTCCAGCAAGATCATAGGATCACTGTTAAATTTTTAGGAAGGTAAGCATGTACATACGTTCTGTGCCAATCATGCTTTGAAATGCTCTCAAAACACCAGAGTGTTTGGCTATGATGGAAACACAGCTCAGCTTTGCTTCCAGCTATCAGCTGGGATCTTCTAGATTGGTTTCCTTTCCTGTCCTCCTCTGTCTTTTATTAGCAGAATATACATGGCTTTTTCTGTTATGAGATTGCTTTTTGGGGTCACTGACATGCTTGGTGACATCAGGTGAAAAGCAATGGCTCCCTTAGGAATCACTGATTTTCTGGGACATCCTCACCTAAGTGCTCTGTGTTAAAAAACATCTCCAAACAACTGGGTATCCAGCAGCGTCAGAAGAAAGTTCCCACCTCTGATATTGCACAGGCATAGACAAATGGCAAACTTTCCCTCAAGCGTTTACAACTTAACTAAATGTAAAAGTAATCCACAGGCTTGTCATCCATGTTGCATCTGGCTCTTGGTTTTTGTCTGCTTTGTCTCTTCAGATTGTAAACTGTTTGAGGCAAGAGCTGTCTCTGACTCTGTGTTTGGACAGCAGAGGGGTCCAGTCCCTGCAGAGCCAGGTACCGTAAGACAAATAAGGCACAATAATTTATTTTAAAATGAACATCAAAGAAAATAAAAGATTAAAAGCGAAAGAAAACATTTAATAGCTGAAGGCTTCCCCCCATGACAGTGCTCCAGAAGAATGTGGTATCTGCTGAAGGGAGTGCCTAACCCCAGTTGCTGGGAGGGCTGTGTGACGCACGGCCATGGGAGCCAACACCGGAATGCGCCTGAGCACAGAGAGAGGAGAGGTCAAAAGCTAAAGCAGAGGAGATAAGCAGAGGAGAAAGGCCTTTAAAATATACACATGCATTTTCTTGCCAGGATCTGTCAAGCCAAGAGCCAAAGCTTGGTAACGGCATTTTGTTTATAAGGAAAAAGAAATCGCTTCTGGCCTAAGGATATGTTTGCCAAGTTTGAGGCAAGGGGAGGGTCTAAATGACTTGTTGGTTTAAGAATTCCTGTATTTTTAAGGAGGTGTTCTAATAAGATCACTGGAGTGGCCATTTATAACACTGAGCACACAGCCCTGTAAATACTTACTACAGAGCACGGCACTTACACCGTGGAAGCCAGCCTGGCGGAAGTCGATGGCAGCACTTACAGTTAAAGACGTCATGCTGGCTTTGCAGGGCTCAGCCACTTGGGTCACATCCAGACGTCAGTGAAGCTGATGGATGAGGTCCTACCAGCTTCAGCAGACTTTAAATGAGGCCTTTGGTTTGTGACTGTGACTGGGTAGCTGTCCACAAATGTACCCCTCTAATTCAGTCCATGGAAAATTTGCTGTTGACCTTACCTGTATTGTGGTCCAACTGGAACTTCTCCAGCATGAAGCTGCCCAGTTGCTGCTCTGTGGGTAAGGACCTGCAGATACCATGGTCAGTGGGCCATTTTGTGTGCTTTTAGTAGATGAATGTGTAGGGCTTGGGTCACCTCAGGCAAGCAAGAGGTTATTTGATTTTTAAAGAGTCTTAACTGCACCCCACTTTTACAGTGGGGTAAGAAACTCAAGCCCAGTTCAAAGTCCTCAGTAGCAAAGCCAACAGGGTCTGGTGGAGGAACAGATGGCATTTACAGCTCCATCTTCTCTTTGCAGGTGAGGAGAAGCTTTGGGGGATTGGCGCCTTCCTTGCAAGCTGAGGGCCAGCACCAGTGGCTGCGTGGGAAAGGAGGATACCAAAGTTAAGTGGGAGCCAAGCAGGCTATTCGCAGGGGTGGGATCAGGAGGGATGGCTGCCTGCAGGCTTGGGGGTTTGCTGTAGTGGCTTCGGCTGCCATTGATAAAGGGCCAGGTCTGTTGGCATGTTACAGTGGTTCAGGATCTGTCCTCTCCAGCCTGGGTCACTGTGTGACCCCTCCCCCCCTCCATTTCCCCTTCCCTGTCCATTCGCTGTGCCAAACAACAGCATGTAATCATCTTGTGGGGGTTATTTCTGCCTAATGTACCCACCTAGTGGGATTTCAGTGAACATTAAAGCAGTAGATGCAGCCTTTAATGAAGTTAACCCGCTGAAACCAGGAGAGCGTTTGGTTGAAGTGCACCTGAAAGCCCTGGATTACACAGCAGCTCCTTCAAAAGAAACCCATTGCCTCCTTTCATACTGCTGCCGTATTGAGAAATAATACAGCACCTTTATATTCAGCCTAATTTAGTCAGCCTGCTGAAGTCTGAAAGCTTTTGTTGTTGTTGTTGTTGTTTTGTTATTAACTCTGAAGATGCAGGGGCTTTCCTCCCACCAGTCAGCACTGCCGACCCCCATGCACAGGCCGCTGCTTGGAGCAGGCCCCCAGCAGCATGCCTGCGCCTCTCCTGAGCTGCGAGGAATCGCTCTCCCTCTCTCTGCTAATCCGATGATGGATTTTAACTCCATTAGTTTGCTTCCTCTACTCTGTTCTCTGTTTTCTGCCATTTATTCATTTTCCCCCATTTCCTTGTTCTGTTTCTTTGTTTCTTTCACAACCTCTCTTCTCCTCTCTTCTCTCCCTTTTCCTCTGTGGTTTTCTTTCTTCTCTTATTTTTGTTTCTCCTTTCCAGGCTGGCTCAGCACTCCCCTCGTTTGCCCTGCAGTTGTGTTCCTCTCCAGCTTTCCCCGCAGCCCTCCACGGGCTCCTGGCATGGCAGCAGGGCCGTGCTGGCCCAGGGCCTACGGTGGCCGCCTGAGCTTTGAGCCACGCTGCAGCCTCTGCACACAAGCAATGCTCCTCCTGTACGAAATATCTGTGAGCTGTAGAGATGGGGGGAGAAAGCAGCTCCCTGCTGCCCTTCAGTTGGGATGGCAGCTGGAAAAATGTGAGGGGGCCATTTTTAAGAGGAGGTGAGCCGTAACGGGGTGGGCAGGAGTGGGGTGGGTGGTCAGTAGCAGGGTGGGCAAGCACTGACCTGCTACAGAGCCAAAGAGGCAGCCTCTGGGCTCGCCCTGCAGCTGCTGCTTTCAACTGCAGATTAGCAGCCACGGTACTCCCTATGAAAAATTAACTGGGCAGCTTGCTAATTAAGCTATCTCTACGCTGGAAGTTTATGGACTTGCATGCAATGTGCCAAGCTGCTTTCTCCAAGTTGCGGCATTGGGCTGCTTTTCGATTATGGACAAATTCCCGAGCAAGTAGTCTGACTGAAGTCTAGGGCTAATGGGATGCTAAGGTAATTATTGGCTATTTGTGGGTATAAAATGAGATCTCGTAATCATGCACCTGATAGACTAATAAAAACATTTTATATGATGCACTTAGAGCTTTTTAGCTGAGGATCTCAAAGCACTGTCTGGAGGAGGAAAACTACAGCAATACGTCTGTGCTCCTGCGAGGAGTTGGGAAGGCAACCCATACCGTCTGCCCCCATGGCCTGTGCTCCCACTCCTCGGGTATCCTGCCAAAAATGTTTGAGTCCCTGCTCTCCTGCTGACTGACAATACTTATGGTTTTATCTAGGCCAGATATCATTTTTCCCCACTCCCATTCCTAACCCTGTTTCAGTCCTGCCGTGCTGTTTTCTCTGGAAGGTTGTCAAGTTCTGCGTTGGAAATAGTGTGTTTTGACATAAAACTGGGGGAGAGACCCTGTTTGTCCAGCTACTCTGGAGCCCAGAGAAGGTTACAGGAATACATGTTGCCTTGGTTTTAATTTTATTTTCTTTTAAATCAGGATTGAGAAAGGCTCTAAGGAAAAGCGGGGGGAGGGGGGAGGGGGCGTTCCTGCTTTACAGACACCTCCTGATGGTCATGGGGTGAGGAGGACTCATTTAGAAAGCGGAAGCTGTGATTGAAAATAAAAGAGACTATATGATCAGTGTTGGAAAGGAGCTGCAATTAGAGGGAAGAGAAAGGCAGAGCTGAAGAGTACCCGGGAAAACCCTAGGTATGCGGGCCCTTGGGTCGGCAGCAGGGAACTAGGCAGAGTTGAGAAGACGAAGGCTTTCTGCTGGAGGGGAGGAGAGAGATGGGGGAAATTTCACTGCATCACAGCTCTGACTAACGCTTGGTCTGCAAAATTCCTTCAACCAAATTTAATGCAGATGGTATGTTAAATATTACAGTACCATTAAATTACATATTGTCTCATTTTCAGTGAGGTTCTGTGGATGTTTCTGACATATAGATGTGGAAAAATGCTGCAGTTCCCAATGGGTTTGGCAAGTTATTACTCATGGGTTTTAAATGCCCACAGGAGAACTGAATGGAGAGCAGAGCCCTGAGCCCTTTGGCAGAACCAGGACTTCCCTGGCATGGAGAGCTGACGAGGTCCAGCCTTGCTTGGGGCAAGTAGCAACGCCGCAGCAGCAGCTGCTGCCCATGGAAACAGGCAGAGGTAAATTCAAGGTGCGTACCTTCACCTTGTGCTCAGTTCCTTCAAACCTGAGAGAGGATCACAGTCTTAAATGCTCCCAAAAGAAGTATTTTGACTCTTTTGTACCTGAGCTGGACTAGCAGGTGTCACCAGCTTGGTTGTCATCTTGTCCTGAACACCTGCAGTGGTAGAAACTGCAGTAGTGAGCACTGCCTGGTATTTTAGTCGTGCCTTCCCTTTCCTGACAGTGGCACGTCATGGAGAGGAGACTTGAGATCTGACACTAAACACAGGGCTGAATTTGTAGAAAGCTACTGAAAAGCAGTGGAGAGAAACCTTGGTGGAGCAGCAGGTAACTTCATTTCCCATCACCATTTTCTTTCCTGGGGTTATGTTCTCTTCACTCAGTAGCAGATCAGAGCTGATATCAGTTCAAGGTTGTGTTTGCACTCTTCTGTTGGCCTTAACCACGGGAAACTCTGACTGCATGTAATGGGAGGAAAATTGCCCCTGTGCTATGTGGTGTGTGAGATGGGACCATCTCTGATTAGGGTTTGGTAACCTCTTCCTTTTCCATGCACATCTCAAGAGAGGAATGATTCATGCTGTGGGTTTATATTACGCTCCAATATCTGTGTTATGGTTTGTGAGGGCTATTTATACACACAAAAAATCACACTTTGCTAGCTTGATAGTAGTCTAACTATAAGCAAGTAGTAAATAATAGTTGCATAATTCCACATCAAAATACAATAACTAAGGGAACAGACTCAGTTGCCGCTGGCTTTGCTTTGACTTCAACAATGAACTTCTATTGGCCTGGGAGGAACTTGGTGCATTCGTGTTGTGTGAATACACTCAAACAGGTTGGCATCGTGATTTCATTGACGTGAGCTGGTGATGCTGCCCGTAACTGATAGACAGCAGAGTACAAAATAATTAGTCTCATCACCCTAAACGAATACCAGTGAAATGTTCGTACTTTCCCTCTCACCCACACAACGATGTATCTTACTTCTGTCACATGCCAGTATGTCTTCACTAATTACCAACTTTAAAAAAATGAGGTAACGTAGTTTTAATCCTTTGTCTGCTGTAAATTTGGCAATTAGAACCTATAATCTAGGGACTGATCAACAACATAAACCTGTAGATTTTGGTGTATGGGTTTTAGGGCTCATTTCACTCGCCTGCTTTGAAATTTCACCTCTCAGACAGCATGGAGGTGTGAATTAGCCCCAGTTTGCCAGGGACCGGCTTTTAAGCCTGTTGCCGTTTGTAAATTTAGGCGGTGAGTAAATGCAGGGTCCCGGCAGTTCTGACCCAGGCAGGGGCTCTTCACCGTCTCAGGAGCAAAGGCAAACAAACTTTCTGAGCACTCTCACAGTGACCGTGTGAGCGCTGTGCTCGGCTTGCGTTTTTAAAAAGCATCTTGGAGAAAACTGGTCGGGAGCGTGGAAGCCAACCGCGGCGCGGTTCCGCAAAGGTTTTGCGTTTGTCCCTTCCAGCAACACGCGTGTCAGCGGCGAGGCAGCGTGCGCTCCCCGCTCCCGCTTCGCGCTACGGCACGGCGGCTCTGGCCGAGGCGCGGCGCTTCTGGGTCCCGGCCGGCAGCGGCGGCAGCCCAGGAGCAGG
>NW_010180662.1:126084-135572 GCF_000695765.1 Mesitornis unicolor | reverse complement strand
TGGAAGACAGCGGGGAGGGGATCCAGCGCGGCCCGACCAGGAGGGGCGTGGCCAAGAGCTGGGGGCGTGGCCAAGGGGCTCGGGGGCGGGGTCACGCCGAACCGGGGAAGACCCGCAGGGTTTAAGGAACAGCTAAATTATACCTTTTTTCCCCCATTATTTGTGTGTGTTTCTGTGTAATAAGCAGATTTTTGTCTAACTTTTTATTTTTCTATCTGCCATATTACATGATGTTTATCTACAGCCTTTGTTACATGTTACATATACAATATAATATCACAGAATCACAGAATCCCAGACCGTTAGGGATTGGAAGGGACCTCAAAAGCTCATCCAGTCCAATCCCCCTGCCGGAGCAGGAACGCCTAGATGAGGTTGCACAGGAAGGCGTCCAGGCGGGTTTTGAATGTCTGCAGAGAAGGAGACTCCACAGCCTCTCTGGGCAGCTTGTTCCAGTGCTCTGTCACCCTCACTGAGAAGAAGTTTCTTCTCAAATTTCAGTGGAACCTCCTGTGTTCCAGTTTGTGTCCGTTACCCCTTGTCCTATCATTGTTTGTCACCCAGAAGAGCCTGGCTCCATCCTCGTGACACTCACCCTTAAAATATATATAAACACGAATGAGGTCTCCCCTCAGTCTCCTCTTCTGCAAACTAAACAGACCCAGCTCCCTCAGCCTTTCCACATAAGGGAGATGCTCCACTCCCTTGATCATCTTTGTAGCCCTACGCTGGACTCTCTCCAGCAGTTCCCTGTCCTTCTTGAACTGAGGGGCCCAGAACTGGACACAATATTCCAGATGCGGTCTCACCAGGGCAGAGTAGAGGGGGAGGAGAACCTCTCTGCCCTACAACCATCCCCTCCTGTTACACCCCAGGATGGCATTGGCCTTCTTGGCCACAAGGGCACAGTGCTGGCTCATAGTCAGCATATAGCATATAGCATCTATATGTTCACTTATAGCCTATAAAATAGTATATTTTACTGGTTGGACCACTCCTTCACCGTGGCCTTGACGTGGCTCCAGTTCCCATCCTCAGCGAGGTCCAGTCTGTGGGGACAGTACCAGGACCCCTCAGTCCTGCCTGCTTTTCCCCAGAATTGTATTCAAGAGACCTATTTATGACTTCACAGGGGTTTTTATGGACTGATGCCTGAAGGACGGGGTTTGCACACATTTACACACAGAATGTGAGGTACACAAATCAGTGGAAAATAGCAATATCAGTGGAAAATGGGGCCACAGATGGAAATTCTTATTTTTTAGGGTAAAATTAAACCAGGGCCTCCATTTCTGCAAACCCTTGCTTTCCAATATAATGAACTTGCTTTCCACCATCACCCACAGCCCTAAATCCCTTCAACAAAGCCTGACCCCAGCACTCCCCCATCACCTTATATCCCCAGCACTGCCCCAGACACCATCCCCACAACCATTTATTCTTCATATTTGGCCAGGAAAGAGTTTCCCCAAGCCATGCTACAACAACTCAATGCTAAATCAGGAAGCTCTGTGTAAGTCTGACCCAGCAGCAGCAGGGCTGTCCAGCAGTGTTCGCCACAATTTTGAGTTGGAAAAAAGGAAAGAATAGGGATGCTCAGCCTCTCGATGCTCTGGCATAAGGGAAGGCTGGCAGTAATCTTGGCCCCTTTGCTCAAGAGTCTCCATGCTCTTATAGAGGTCTTGGCTACAGAAAAAAAACAAAAATAATACGTGTTTGTGTTCATGTTGGGATTTGCCCGGAGGAGAGCATCTTGGTGGAGGACTCCAGCCGATGGCACTGCTGCTCCGCCAGCTCAGGCACCGCTTTTCCCAGCCTCGCATCCTGCTCCCATCCTCACCAGCAGCATCGATCCCAATGGCTCTTTGTTGCCCCCAGCTCTGCACCAGCATTGCTTTGACATTCGGACATCTGAGAGAAGCGTTGTCCTCACCTTTTGCTCCCATTCCCAATTATCTCATGTTTTTCAGGAGGCGAGGAGGGCAGCAAAGCAGGCGGCAGTTTGTGATGCTGCCGGCGGGAGACCTTCCCTTAGATGCAGCAAGGCTGGGGTCAGAGCATCCTGGATTGCAACCATGGAGGATGTTGGTTTGAGAAGGCTTCATCTCGTGGTGGGGCACTGTGGGGTTGCAATGCTCCGTCCTGCTGTGAACCTTCTTCCTGATGCAGGGTGGGAAGGCACGAACCGGTCCCCAGCATCGATGGTTGTGCTGGGCCTGAGCAGAACCGCAGCCTCTGCGGGGCAATCATTTCATTTTGGGGAAAAAACAAAACCCAAACAAAAAACAAACAGTAAAAATGGATCAGCTGAGAGGTTTCCGCAAGAGGGCACTAGCTGCAAGAGAAACTGCCCAAAAAGTCCAAGGAAACTGGAGCAGGGTTGCGGCTGCAGTCACATATCCCACTGTCCCTTCCATGCCAGAAACTTTTCATCTGGGGGCAGTTAGGCTTTTTTTTTACATTTTTATTTGCAGGATTTCATTAAGCTTTTGGGACAATGAAGGAAGCGTTGCTTTCCAGTTTGGTTAGCTGAGCCTCCCAAAGCCACCAGCACTTCTCTGGAAGCAATGCCTCGGTGTGGGGGCAGCCGGAAAAGCCGTTTCCTCTCTCTTTTTCTTTATTCTTCCCTCCACCCCTCTCCACTCGCTTTTCTCTAACACCCCAGGGGACATCTCCCTATGCCCGCCCCCGGTGCTGTGCTCACCATGCTCCATGCATGCTCTGGCTTGGCCAGCAGGATACACCAAGCCGATCTGCACGCTTCAGCTGCCAAGGGAGATGTGCTTCTCCATAGGGTCGTCTACCAAGCCAAAAAAATCACCTACGACTGATGGAAAGCTTCTCTGTGCCACCAACTTCAGTGCCCTGTGTTGGCTTACCATGGTATTTCATATGGTCCATGTGCATGAGCTGCAGACATGGGGGTTGCGAGAGCTGGGGATGCTGACAGAGCAGCTCCGGTGGGGTCTTCAGACCCCTTCCCTGTCCCATAAGCAAAGAGGAAACCCATTAATGGCTGGGAGGTCAACCTTTTGAGAGAGCTGCTCTAACAGCCTCTCTTGGCTTCCTGCCTTGAGCACGGGCGATTTCCATAACATCACCAACACCATGGGCAGGAGGCTGGTTGCAGAGGGCTTTAACTAGCATCTTGGTGGTGGGCCAGGAGATGCCATCTGCTGAGGATGTCCAAAGAGCCCAAATATTTGCTTCAGGAGAGTCTGGGACTAGTTAATAGGGGAGTATGGCCCCAGATCCCCAGCCAGCAAAAGGAGAGAGGACAGAGCCGTAGCTGGAGGGTGTCACCAGCAGATCGGTTTCAGCGTTAGGAGCTAAATTCATTAAGAAAATTAGACCATGGAGGTTTGCATTTTGGTTGAGAAGACCAAGTGTATTTTAACACTAGTATCCAGAAACCCAGACTCAACTAACAACAAAACCAGCCCTTCATAAACAAGGAAATTCCAGGAAATGGGCAAACCATGGCTGCTCGCTCCTGCAGGGACCAGCTCCCCATCCCATTCCAAGGACAGCACCAAGCCCCCCTGTCCATCCCACCTGCAGACTCCCTTGCGTAGATCTGCAAAGCCCTGAGCACGGCAGGCTTCAGGACCAGAACGCACACATAAAACTGCTACACCAGCACCCTGGCATCGTTGCATCACCCTCTGCTGAGTAATTTTCCCACAGACAAGGGTACAGCCCTTCACAAGCAGAAATCATCAAGACACATGGCTGGAGAACGGCTTCTGACAAAGTGAAAAGTTTCATGAGAAGCGATTAGTTCAGCCCTAACCTGCCCTTTTTCATGTGCTGCATCCTCCCCTCTCTCTTTTTCCCCTTTTCCAAAGCTGTTAAAGGCTGCGTTAACATTTTCAGGGAGGTCATATGCCAGAAGGGAATACCTTTTTTGTTAGGTTTTTTTTTTGCACCTTTTAGGCTTTTCACATCATTGAAATAAAATACGACAGACCTGGGGTATTTCCAGGATGATTATAAATCTGGGAAGTTTGGATGCTGTTCCTGGGGTTGTCCAGAGCCAGTGCAGAATGAGCTTGGCCCCTCTATGGCGGCATCATTCAGCACTTCCAGACAGTGACTGGGACCAGCTGAGCTAATATCCTGGGAAATCATGGGGTTATTTATTTTATTTGGGAGCTGCCCTTCAATTTAGGCACAAAAAGAAGAGGCCAGACTTGAAAAACAGCTGAGCACATTGGAAAAATCTGTCCCACTGGCAAAGCTAACCACATTAAATTAATGGGAAAACTCCTTGATTTGAAAGGATCCTGATTTTTCTTTGGCCCACAGGCTTAAAAAGCACTTTAAGATGTGGCTGCAAGCTGTAGCCAAAGTATAAAGTAAATTTAATGTGATTTTTTGTTTCCTCTTCTGGTGATGATGGCATGAAAATCTCAGCCACTTGTTTGTGCTTTGTGTGTATTTTAATGTAGGGACGGATTCCGGTTCTGCCATCCTAGACAGTCCCAATGAGCCCTCAGTTGTTTTCAAAGCAGTTTTCAAAGCAATACCAAGGCATTTCCAAGAAAGATTAGCACAGATGTTGTAACAGGGCTTTATTTTCCCAGTCGTTTCCATGTGCTGCCTGTGATCTGGAGGTACCCTCTGGAAAGATGATTACAAGAGGTTTCCCTTTCTCATCTGCTTCTAAAGCTTTGCAGGGGAACAAAAGAATCATGATGGGGAAAATAAGATGTAATGCAGTGATATGGAACAACAGGAAAGTTAATTTAATGTGAAAGTTAAAGAAAACGGTGGTAAAGGGTCAAGTTGAACCTCTCCACGCCCTTCCCGATCCCCTCAGTACCCTGATTTATATTAGCTCGGCCTGCTCTGAGCAAAGGCAGTATCTAAATACATGATTTCCTTCCATGACATCAAAGCTCGTTTTACAACAGCTATCAAAGGGGACAAATACCTCATTTTTAGGAGCTGCGCCCAGCAGAAAGGAAACAGTGAGTGGCAGAAGGGAAATTACATTTTTCCCAATTTTTTTAATCATTTCATTTTGATAAGGGCGTAGGTTCCGACTCAAATAAACAAGAAGCACTCTGAGATATTTTTTTTTTGCATTCCTCATCCTTGCTTTATCAATTCAAACCTGAGGTCTGAGTTTTATGGATGTTTACTACAGCATGGTGGTATAATTAAAGGAAAAAATCCCTAAATCGAGGTGGCCAGGGAGCTGGGAGGATGTGTAGGAGACCACAGAGATCATAGCAAAGTGACTGGTATGGTATGACATGTTGAGGGTTATCCACCCAGCTGTCCTTACCTACCAGGCTGTCTGTCCTTCTGCTCCTGCTCTGGAGCAAATTGTCCTCTCCCCTACCCCTCTCCCAACTGAGATTTGGGGGTCAGCTCAGCCCCTTTCTGCTCACCCAGAGTACCTCCATCTACCTCCTTTTGTTTTTACCAGGAATAAGGAAGCGTGATGGCTTCTGCCAGCAGCAAGGAAGGCAAAGATTGCCCTTCCTCAACCTGCCAAGGGGAAGAGACCCTGTGTATTTAAACTAAACTTTGTTTTTATGACTTTCTAGGCATGTCCATGTATTTTCCTGTTTCTGCTTTGTTCCTCAGGATCATCAGCCAAGTTTCTGTCACCTCCCTGGCTGCTGGGCCAGAGGTTCTTGCTCTCTACATATTTTAATCCTCTGAGGTGAAGACCTTCAGTATCTTTGAGCAACATAACAACTATTCTCCTCACTGCACCTCCCATGACACTGCTCCCTTGCTTGAAAATCCTAAAATCCCCCAGATGTGGGGGCATAAAGTGGGACAATCTCCAGTGCAGTGTCTGGGGGGATCAAGCATCTAGCATGGAACATATAGAGGGATGGAGTGGGAAGATCTCAGGTCAAGCATGGGATGTTTAGGGGATGGAGATAAATAAGTCAGGCTTGATGGGGCTCTGAGCAACCTGATCTGGTAACACTGTCCCTGCTTACTGCAGGGGGGTTGAACTGGATGATCTTTAAAGGTCCCTTTCAACTCAAAACATTCTATGATTCTATGGAGTGGAGGGTCCCTGGTCTAATATGAGGCATTTGGGGGATGGAGCAGGGGGGTCCCTGGTCCAGCCTGGGGTGTCTGGTGGTATGAACTGGGGAGCAGTGTCCCTGGTGCAGTATCAAGCATTCTGGGGCTGGAGAGGAGGTCTCTGGTCCAGCTGGGGCATTTGAGGGATGGAGCATCCTTGTGCATGAGCCCCTCAGCAGGCTGCAGCCTCTCTCCTCCTGATGCCCTCATCAGCAGGATGGGATGCACAAGGTGTCCCAGGAGTCCTACTCATATTGTGAGCCTGGGAGGTTCCTTGGGGCCCTGTGGCCTCCCTTGGTCTCCCATCATGTGCTGGGGCTGGCCAGGGGCACATCTCTGCCCCAAGCTGCCTCATAGCATCACCCACTGGCAAGGTGGGATGAGCCTCCTTCCAGAGAAGGAGATGCTGCTGCAGAAACCCCTCGGCCCAGCTCAGCATTTCCCATCTTAACAGGAGTATGATGCATTGCCGTGTCTCCCGGGGCACGCTTTTAAATCTGTTCGGCTCCTGTAATTGCACGCCTGTTGAAAAACACCTGTTCCCCCCGCAAAGCCACCGAGATACCGGGTGAGGGTTTGGGTGAGTGTAATAAAAGATGCAATTAGAAAGGCGGGCTTTGATCTCCAGGAGGTAAAGAGTTCAGGCAGCTGAGCCGAAACCTCTCCCGCAGTCACTCTTCTACTTCGGTAACATCCTAACAAAGAAGATCTTGTGTCCGCGATGCCTCATTACGGTCCTTCGTCCCAGCCCGCGGCCACCTGTCCTTCCCCGCCGCCAAAGCGTGCCACCTTCGAGGTCCCTTCCCCGTCACTGCTAGCGGAGGGGCACGAATTGGATTTCACGGCCCTGACGCTTGCTGAGAGCTGCTGGGTTTTGCTCTCAATTACTCAAAGTCCGCGCTGCAATGGCCCCTTTGTTCCCTCAGCCCTGCCTGCCAACAGCTGGGTTCTCCATCCAGCTGTGCCGAGATGCAGGCAAGGGAGCCGGGATGTGGGTCGCTGCATGGGACCCCCCATGCACATCTCTGGGGACCCCTGAGGGAGGGATGTGTCCCATTCTGTGTGGGGAGAAGAGCCCTCACTCTATCGGATCCAAATCCTGCGTGAGGATGCTGTTGGCTGAAGAGCTGGCCCAGAGGAGATGGAGGATTAAAGCTTTTTCTGATGAGCTGCTTTTGTGAGACTGGAAGAGGAAATGTGTTGCTTGTTTGCTCTTTGATTGCCAAGGATCAGCTCAAATCTGTGCCCTATGAGCAAGACAAAAAAGCCAGAAATGGTACCATGATGTCCAGGGGCTGCAGAAATCATAAGATCAGACCCTGGGTAGCTCTGGTTATGGAAGAAGCACGATCTGAGATGCTGACACCTCAGCAGTTTGCTGTCCATTTTCAATGTTCACTTTTCCCCCTAAGCCTGTCCAAGGCTGCACAGTTACATTGCAGCCCCCTGGGCTGTTTCCCTTCCCCCCAGACATCCCACACTGTCACCACAGGTTCCCTGCCTTGCAGCTGGGCCACCCTGGGGACCATGCATCCAACCAAAGACTTCTTAGTTCCTGATTATCTATCCTGTCCCTGCATCCAGGGATATGCAGTCCTGGGCTGCAAGCAGCTGCTCTTCCAGAGCCTGTGGCGAGAAAGCAGAGCAGAAATTAAAGTTATATTTGGTGTGTTTAGCAGCAGAGTTGGCATGCTGGTGGCCCAACTTCTGTTCTGCAAGCTGAGAGCTGGAGTAGGACATGGCAGGACAAGATGTTTGATTTTTCATCCAAACAGATTTTCTCTGGCTTTACACCAGCATCAGTAAAGCAGAATTTAGCTTTGGGGGAAAGTTGTGGCTCCCTGTGTTGGCTTTCAGCCTGAGCCAGCCCTGTTGGTGGCTGTTGTATTTCCCGAGGAGCCAGGGGACAGCAGCCTAAAGTCAAGCCCAGGCCACCACGCTGCCTTTAGGAGAAGACACGCTTGTCTCTCCCTGTGCTTGTCCTGGAAAGCCTGAGCTTTTGTATCTGCAACAGCAATACACCTGGGTCTGTTAAACCTTGAATAACCGAAGCAATTGCATCGTTGCGGAAAGTCTCTCCTTGGCAGGAGCACAAACTCAACCTCACAGGCCCTTTGCATCCCTAATTTCCACAGGTCTTTGTTGGCAGGACCATGAAGGGAAGTACCTCTTAAAACAAGGACAAGAGGAAAAAAAACCTTCTGGTCTTTTGCCACATACTTCCCATAAATACTGGAATAAGGCGGGTCTGAAAAGGAAGTGAGATGGACATAAAACAAGAGGGGGGAAAGAAATACTTAGGAAAAGAAATCAGGCATGCCACACAGAATAAATATTTCACAGCACAAAAAGGCACACCCCAGGCTTTTTGTCTGAGCCTCTGTGATGCAGAGGTTGCTTCCCATCACTTAGTGGCTTCCTGCACTGGGAGGAGAGGATGCTCCCTAACGTTTGCTTCAGGCAGCATTTCCCAGATAAAAAACCAGGACCCATTCTTTTTTTTCTTTCCTTTTGCTTTTCATGGAAAACCCAGAAGAAAGAGAACCCAAGAAGGAAAGATAAAGACACCTTCCACTTATGGGGAAAAACATGTTTCTTACCATGATCCAACACGATTTCCACTGGGCGCCTGGTGCAGAAGAAGGGTGGGATCTCTTCCCCACGCATCCCAGCCGCCTGCCCTTGCCTGGGGAGATGTTCCTCTCCAGCTGCAGGAGGGGAGCAAAAGTTTTTCATTAGAGAAGTTTGGGATTTATAACAAACTTCATACATTTTTATAAATATTTTGTATCTCAAGGAGGGCAGACACGCTCCAGGAGAAGTTTTGTTTCGCTGAAAAGCAAGTCTTCCATCAACAGCAGGGGATCTTTGCCTGTTGCAAGAGATGAGCGTAAGAGATGAAAATCTCCCAGATCCACTCTGCTTTTCGGGGCTGTGTTTTGTGTGCTGAGCTGCAAATTTTTCCTTGCTCTCTGTAGTATCTTGGCCAAGTACAAATCTGTCATGGTTTAGGCCCAGTGCATAACTGAGCACCACGATGCCCCAAAAAAGGGCTAGTCAAAATAAGGACTGGGAGGGCTTCTCACCACTTAAAAAAGGTCACAGGCAAAAGAGAGACTCATCATAAGAAATAAAACCAAAACAATTTTAATTTGTTACCAACATCAGAGTAGAACAATGGGAGATACAGCCAGATCTTAAAATCAAAACACCTTCCCCCCACCCCTCCCTTCTTCCCAGGCTCAGCTTTTGTTCCTGGTTTCTTCACCTACCCCTACCCCCCTGCCTTTGCCTTGAGGCACAGGGGGATGGGAGCGAGGGTTGCAGTCGGTTTTCAGCCATGTACTTCTCAGGAGTGGGAGGACTCTGCCCCAGCCTCTCTGTCTGCTTCCACCTGGCCCCCTTTCCATAGAGGGGAAAAAAAGTCCTCA
>NW_010180662.1:93625-125984 GCF_000695765.1 Mesitornis unicolor | reverse complement strand
ACACAAACTGCTCCAGTACACACTGCCCGGAGTCACAGCTTCTTCAGGGGCAGCCACTGCTCATGTGGCCCTGCCCCACCGCTGAGCTCTACGGGCTGCAGGCCAGTTGACTTGGCTCTCGCCACGGGTTGCAGGGGGAAAACTCGGCTCTGCGCTCTTCCCATCCCCCTTCTTTTTTCTTTCCTTTGACCATCCTTTGGTGGTTTTTAAAGTTGTTCTCATCAGGCCCCGCTCCTTTCTCTGCTGCAGGTCCCTTCTGATGGTTCTGAAGAGTTCCTGGCTCTCTCTCTTTTTTTCAGGATGGAGCTGCAGCGGGGCTTAAGCTTAAGTTGGGGTCGGGCCAGTCCAGCCTGGCCAGGCAGGGCCGGGGGCAGGGCTGGGGGCACGCCACCCGCACTCAGGGCCATGCTGGTCGGGGCCGGTGCCAGAGAGAGAGATAGAGCATGCCCTGCACCCCCCTTAAATATATGACCAGAGGTGGGTCTGACAAAGGAAAAGGGGGAGCTTTTCAAGTAGCTTCTTAAAGGGCTATCTCCATAGCTCTTCCCCTGTTACCAAAGACACAACCAAAAACCCCTCACAGAAAATCCAATACAAAATCTCCCCCTCAAAGCTGGAAGGGCGGTGGACATACCTTTAGCTGCAGCAGAGTTGGGTTTTACTCCTTATTAATTTCTCCTGGGAAGGACAGGCTGGCCAGCTGGTCCCAGGTAAGATCACGATTTTGTGTAAAATGATGTCTTCTCAGGAAAGAAAAGCTGAAGAAGAGTGAAAGGATAAGGGGCAAACACAGAGACCACAAGCTTGGCAGACCCTGTGCCAGGGGATGTGCACCAGATCAAAGCCACCTCTGCAGGGCTGGAGATGCGGCTCCACAAGTCACTGCTGGCATTGCAGGACCATCCTTTGATGTGGGAGCATCCTAGATGCGGCAATGTGGGATCATTCCTCCATCTCCTCCTGACATCTTCCCAGGATCTTAAGCTTTTGCAGGATTTTTCTGCAAGGAAAATAGTATTGGGGAGAATCTGGGCCAAGCTGGGCATCTCCAGAGCCCACCTGTTCTGTGCTGTTGTGCCAATGAGCACCAGTGTCTGAGCTAATTACCCGTGTCCCAAAATAACCGTGTTGCTGCCAAGGTTGCCAACACAGAGGACCTGTCCCGGTGCAGTGGGATGCAGGAGGAATGCCTGGGGGTGCAGAGGACCCCATCTGCAGCCTGTGCAAGTGAGGACACAACTGCTACCGTTTGCTGCGGCTGCTCCCTGCTGCTGGCCATCATGGTGCAGGGCTCTGAAGCAGGCAAAAAAAAATTAATCTCTAAAACAAGTCACTTGAGGAGCGTAAAACCTGAGCCTTAAAGAGGAGGTTGAGCCAGAATAAGTGAAATTCATACAGGAACTAAGCATCATCAGACGCATCTACGGACTAAACATCATTAGATGTGGATGAAGAGCAAAGGCATTAAAAAAAGAGGTTAAATATAGGCCTTTAAGGGTGGGTTTCCCATCACTAGACAGATGTGAGTCCACTAGTGCTGTGGGACACCCCGCATGGGCTGTTTGCAGAGAGCTGGCAAGTGGGGCAGTGAGCCGCAGCCAGCATAATCCCCCTTGTAAATCTGCCTCTGTGTTAGAAAGGATCAGGATGGACATAGCCAGCTGGAAAAAAATGCCTGGAGCATTGAGTAAAAGCTTGCTGGGCAATTAGCATCACTCCTACACATCATCCACACTGACGCAGCCCAGTCCAGGTGCACGGCACTGCCTCAGGGCAAAATAGGCTTCTGCCATCACCACTCTTTGATGGAGGGGAAACTGAGGCATCGGTGCTGCCTCAGCTTGGTCTGAAGTCGGAATTTTGCTTTTCTTAATAATTTCCTAATTGGTCTGATGGGAGCATGTGTGCACAGGATTTTGGGAATACCGGTCCTGCTCTCTGCTTCTTGCTGGAAATGCTCCCTTTTACATCGGTAACGTGTCAGCAGCGTAGGAAGATGGGCTTTTTGCCTATGGGCCTAACCTCCTGAAAAACTCCAGTGCAAAAGTCCATCCACCCTCGGAAAAATCAGCTAACCCCATCCAAGCCTCCACTTTGTCACAGGAGAGATCTCCCAGTTGTCAGCAGGGACAGCTGAGAAACGAAATCCTCTTTCTTCATCTGCCAAATGTTGCAAGCAGAATTACCTTTCGATGCAAGCATCTCTGCTGAAGGTTTGGGGTTTCTTTTTTGGCTTGTAAGAGCTTCCAGAGAGCAATGCCAGGGGAAAAATAGCCACTCAAAATGAAACAGAAAGTCATTGTTTCCCTTCCTCTGTATAAACTTAGCAAATTATTGCTAAATCCCCACATTCCCAGCTTCTTTGAAAGTCACTATTGCTGGGAAGGGCTTTCTCTGTGCTAGTCTGTTTGCCACCCTGAAGTGGTTCAGCCTAGTGCTGTCACACCCACTGTACCTTAATTCTGGCAAAGTCTGTTTAGAGGCGGCAATGAAGCCGCCACCGTTAAAGATGTGAGTGTGCCCCTGATGGGGATTGCTTTCTGCACCTCCCTGTTCACACAGTTGAACACAGTTCACACAGTTCCCCCTCTTCCTTTCACAGTTGCTGGTACTTAAACGTTCTGAACAGGGAGTTTCTTCATCCAACAGGTATCTAAAATTAGGCAAAAATTGTCCTATGAGTGCATCCATTCTTTCCAGAGGGCCTGGGGGAGTGCAGCAGGAAGGACCAGCCCCACCAATACTCAGGATGGGACCCTCTGGGAGCTCTTCTCGTGGGGCAGGATATTTTGGGATGCACCCAGCATCTCCATATTTCACTTAACTATTTAATTTAAGCAGTGGAGCTATTTATTCTGTAACAGCCCGGTGCTTTTATTAGCCATTTCTTTACAGTACGTGGCATTCCTCACGCACATGACCTGCTGGCAAGCAGAGAAGGATGCTATTTATTTTGGAGCCTTGTCTGATTTACACTAATCACAGAGCAGGGACCCATAAAAAGGCTGGCAAGCGGAGCAGAGCCAGCCCTGGGCTCTGACAACACGGCCATTATAAGGTCCTGTGCATCCCTCTCCTGTAAACCTGTGCTCTGGATGGCTGAGACAGACGTGGTCTGGGATCAAAGCTGATTTAGATGGGTCTTTTTTTAATATACATCCCCCAGGTGGGAGCTATCTGGGATGCATAGAGTTGGTGACCACATATCACCAGTCCCCATGACATCCCTTCTCAGAGAGTGTGCAAAGCTGGGGGAGAACAGGCACATCTCAGTGGTGGCCATTCCTCAGAAGGGATCCGGCCATAGGCACATGGAAAACAGTGGCTTGGGGATGGAAAGGAAGGATTGATCCAGGGTTTGGGTTTGTTTGGCACCATGGGATGTCAGGTTTCCCTGCTGTGACTCAGTTTCCCTCTCCACAAAGCCAGATGGTCCTGCTTTGCGCAGAGCCCTGTAAACAAAAAGACACGATGCAAAAGCTCACCAAATGCTCAGCAACACCATTGGCTCTGACAGAAACTTGCTGCTGTTTCATCCCATCCACAAACACTCATCATTTTGCTTCATGAGGACAAAACTAAGAATTAGAAATTGTTCACAGGATGCACTTCCCTCTGTGGCACCCCAAAGTGCTTTTAGGGAACCCTGAAACACCAAACATCTGGGCATAGCAGCAAATAATAAAAAACAACTGTACATTCATTGTTTAGCAGCCTTTTAGAATCCATCCAATGATTTTTAAATAAACTGGATGGAAAATAATGGAAATTTCAGGCCCTGGAACCCATTATTCCTGCATGCCAAGCCCAGTGTCACTAAGTGTAACAGGGACCCTGAAGTTAATGAAATTCCTGCCTGAACAAACTTTTCTCATGCTGTTTAGTAAAATGACTCGTGCATCATAAAAGCAACATCACTCAAGCTGTTAAAATGTCTTCTGTGGAAAGTAAGGCAAAGGAGCAGGAGGAATATATTTGTTAAATTACATATAACCAGTAATATATATGTAAAATATATCTTTATTAGGTTACTAGAGGTTGTTGAGTTTAAAGCATGGGGGTGAATCGATCAACTTCTGTGCCAGCAACTGAAGTCTCCCATTTGAAAAGGAGGCTGAAAAATTTTAACTGATTTTCACACAAAATATCCATCCATCACCCCACCACGCCTGGAAAAGCCCCATTTTCTTTCTTTTCTGTAAAAAAATGTTTTATTGACAGTCAAATGAATAAATAACCAAATCACTTCAAAGACCCCAAAGGAGCATTTTTTCTGAAGAACACGTTTTAGATGTCAACACCCTCCCTGTTCCTAAAATTCCTAATAATCTCCCCATTCTGACCAAAGATCTGTTTTGCATGAGAGGACCTTTGCAGAGAAAAATATCCTTCCAGCCGGCCCTAATTAAGATCTGTTTTGTCCTGATGAAGCACATTTCTGGAACTGGATTTTCAAAGCCCTTGTATCTGCTCCAACTTTCCTCCAGGTGGAAGGGGGATTGAGCCTATGAGCACCAATTGCTTTTGGAAGCCCACCCAGCTGATATATATTGATTATTGACCTCACGTCCTGCTCTTTCCCAGGTGACATGTGGGACTGTTCTCTCCTTTTTCTGACAAATAGGAGTTAAAAAGTCTGGAAGCGTGAATTTTAAGCTTAGTTTACTCCTCCTCCCCACCCCTCTTAGAGTTTTTTCAATAATTTAGCTGGAATTTATTTTCAAGGTCACACATGCACATTGCCTGTGAGTAATCTACCCTGGCTGGATGGATAACTTTGGGTGTCATTTATCATTTTTCCCTCTTTTATTTATAGAGCTGTTTATAGGAGTGCACCCAGAGCCAAGGGCTCCCTCGAAGCCAATGAGGTTGTGCCGGTTTACACCCACAGAGAAGGCGAGGGAGATGACACAACCTCAACATGTTTCCAGAGGACTCAGTTGATGCAAGGAGCCTTCTCCTGCAAGGAAAGGGGATGGCAGGAGGTGGACAACATCCAGCATCACTTGGCTTTAAGTATGTGCCTAACCTCTAATGAAGTGCAGGGGATTTAGACCTGTGTCCGTATGCTTTTTGAATACAGGTGTGCCTGCACAAACGTGGATCTGGGCTCAGAAGAGACACAAAAGCACTTGCTGCATGGGTGAGGGTGCCCAGGAGCCTGGAGATGGTGCAAGAAACTGTCATCTCCCTGACATAGTCTTCATCAGGGTGCTGGGCAAGCTGGGTGCTTCATCAGGGTGCTGGGAGACATGATGGAAGGGTGTTTTATGTGAGATAGGGTAAAGAGATTTCTAGATTTCAGGCTGAGATAGAGACCCCTGCCCCTTAGCAAACACATTGAAAATCTGGCTGTCACCTGTGCCTCTCCCTTCCTTGTGAAACTGCTGCATTTCTTGGGACAAAACCATTTTCCCTGGAGAACGCCGGTCTACTGTTGAGCAACAAAGGCTTAGGTAGTATTCTGGAATGGAGTTTTAAGGGACGTTCCTTGGAATAAATCACTTTCTCCTTCTGCTCTGTTGACATAAACCTGGAGGGCTTGCTGTGTTTCCCCCCTTACTTAACATCATTGGAGTTGTCACTTCCAAGCCCATGCCTGCAAAAACACTAGTACTGCGCAGACCCAGACCCAGCTCCATCCCACCTACAGGTTATTCAGGTCTCTGGGTGCCCCAGCAATGCCCCGTTACTCTTCGCACCGGTCCTGCAGCTCAAAAAATATGAGCTGTGGCATGCAGGCAGATGGAAAAACACAAGCAGGAGGGTGGTCAGTTGATGTCTTTAACACCTGTGGAGACTTGAGCTTCGAGGATAAGTGGAGGGATGAACACCTTATGCTGTTCCTGGGCAGAAGGAAGGATAGAGTGTGCCTGCGATCACGGCACAGCCATCTCCTGACAAGTCCCGCTCCCTGTGCCGGCATCACTCCAACACATCATAAATTTTGCCACAGGCTTAAGCCACTGGCAGGTCTTTTTACAGTCCTCTCCATCATCTCTGAAACTACCTGAGGCTGATATTGAGCAGCCCTCTTCAGAGAATAATCTTCTTAAAAGGCAGAGGAAGGTCTTCCAGATGACGGGAGATGATCATCTCCCAGATGACATCTGTCAAAAAGAACCCCCAAAATAAAACAAAAAAAAAAGCTGGGTGGATGCCTCCTCCAGTCCTTCTGGAACCAACTGATCTTGTGGGTGGTGGCAATTGTGGGAAGAATCTCCAGCTCAGGGGCTGCTCTGATGGGACCGGTGACAGCCCTGATGCAAAACCAAGGGCCAGCTCACCCAGCCTGTGTTGACCATGTACCAAAAACTCATATGCCTCCAACTAGCCTTCAAGGTGTTTGTTTTTGCAGGGAACCAGCACTGCCTCAGTTGACTCCTCCATGTGGTTGGCACAGTTGCCCATTCCTCCACATTAAGTTCTTGTGGGCTGCAGATGATTGCTGGGTTGCATTAGTTAGTCCAAGCCTAAGGCTGAACTAGACAGGGGCCAGAAATCCCCAGGAGAGGAGGCAAGAAGGTGGGTATGTGTTTACAAATCAATGGAAAAGCCCTGGTCCCCTCCCAGTTGTATCACGCCCCAAGCATGGCAGGGATGCCTCCGCTTGCACCGACTCCAAGATGTTTTGACCCTGATGTCAGCTCCACTTTGCTGTGGGGTCCCCTGTGTAAAGACCATGGCCAGAGGGGCTGAGCTCACTTGCATCTCATCAACTGGAGGCAAGGCAGCCAAGTGAAGGAAATAATTGCCTTGTTTTCCAGCTCTGCAGGCGAGGGGACTGCTTGCAAAGGAGGATCACAACGGCTGACATCGATGCCTCTGACCAGCTGCCCCCAGGAAATCTGCCAAGAGCTCAGCTGAAGGAAATGTGCGTTTCATCTCAGTTTGAGAAAACAAGGGATTTAGACCGCAATCAGTAGGAGTGAGGAGCCCTCACCTCACACCTACATCCAGCACCTTCTTCTTCAGGGAAGAGGGAGAAAATGTAGCCCCGTGGTGAGTCCTCAACAGGGCTGACACACCAGCTCCTTTTGGGGAAGGACAGATAGACCCTAATCACCTGCTGCGCATCCTCCTGGTAGCCTTGGCTGTCCGTGCAAACATGAGCACCTCTGGGTGCACCCGCACAGTACTCAAGGCCTGGTGAGGAGTCCCCTTCAGGGTGCAATGTCCCAGGTGTCCCCTTTGCACTGGGGAGTGGTCTGGCTGCCCCCAGACCTGTTCTGCTGCTTATTGGCACCAGGGGACCTCCTCTAGTTTGTTTATACCACCCGAGTCCACCTTAAACATCGATCATATGCAGGTATAAAACCTCACAAAGCAGACAGCTGAGTCTAAAACTGGAAATAGAGTTCCATAAAAGCTTCTACAACCATATGCAAAAAAGAAATAAAAATCAAAACAAAACCAACCCAAAACATTAACGTTCTCCACGCCCAGTTGTCTCTGAGTCTCATGCCCCTGTCCCTGAGCTCTGTCTACCTGAACTGAACCACTCCCTGGGTTTCTGTTCCCTGCTTCTCCTTGGCACTTACTGAACACAAATAAAGCCTGGAGCCCCGTCCTGCCATTTCCCTTCTCCTCTGGGTCTGTACCCATCCTGCTGGGAAGCTGCAGATGGAGCCTCTTTTTGTATGCCTAGCCCTCCTCGGTTGTGCAGAGCTGACTTTCAGCCCCAGCCATCAAACACACTGCAGTGAAGGATCCAACTCTGTAGGACTTTTGCAGGCTGTTATCTCATGAGGGGTTGTTTTGCCTTGTTCCCTTTTAAAAACAGAAAGCACACGTGGCATTTAATGAAACAGATGGTTGGCTCAGCGCTTAGACCACTCCATCCCTGCCATCCCTCCACACATGTGGGCTTGCAGCAGTGCAGGGGGGTTCATGACCTCACAGATGGTCTGGGTAAACATGGTCCACGGAAGCGGGAGGGATCGATGGATGGGGTAGATGCTCCAGGTCCTCCCTGCCTCACACATGGTGGCCAAGCATTTGGTATTCCATGAATCTGAGGGGAGGAGGGGAAAAGGGCTTCATCTCACAAGGTCTTACAGGTGAAGCAATCAGCCACCACACTGCAGATTTCTTTTATGTGAAGGCAAGAGTTTCAGCTGGGATGATTCACACCTGCACTGAGAGTCTCTAAAGAAGGCAGAGGAGGAGATGAAAGTAGTTATGGTGGTCCAGGAGAGCATCATGTTCATGGATGTGGACCTCCTCTAGTTTTCTCCTCCATTCTCCCTTTGCTGTTGAGCTTATGCTCCTGTGGCAAGCACATCCAACTGCAGCCAGGCAAAGATCCATCCTCAGGCCAGATGTCCAGGTCTTCCTAGCCTGACCTCGGCACAGCAGCTATCCATGCTGACTTGAGGGCAGGTGTGCTAGGACAAAGCCACTGACCCTACACTCACCCTGCAGTCCCCTCAGGTCCTGGCAGGCAGGACCTGGTGTTTTCTGAACAGCATGTTCCCTCAGTCAAGGTCATCCCTGGTTCATCTCAATCTGGCCCAGACTCGCAAGGCAGGTCCAGAAAGAGGAGCCAGCACGAGAAGCAGCTGAATGGGCTTGTTTCCAGACCAGTGCAGCTGGGGAAAGTTTGTTTTGCTAAGCTGCTACTGTCCCAAGGTTATTAAAGGCACACTTGGTGCATTAGCCCCTATTTAAGCCATGCTGGTGAAACACAGGATGGGCCAAGAATCATGGCAAAGCCAGGAGGAAATGTGGGGGTCTTTTTGCTAAGCAATCCTTAAAAAGATGCAGTGCCTCAAGGGCTGCTGCACCTTAGATTCATCACCCACATCCTTGGTGCCAGCACTGATCCCAACATCTGAGCAGCCAATTGCAGGGGCAGTGCCTCATCAGGTGGGATTTCAGCCCCTGGCACCAGCACGCACTGGCCCACAGATTAAAACCATGCATCAGGCATTAATTAATGTAACTCTATCCCGGCAGACTCCGGCGCATTGGGACACAGCATCCCCTCCTGTCCCACTGAGTGATTTACAGCAGGGCTGAGCAAAACACAGTCCACCCTGAGAAACTCCTTTACCGGTTGCGGCATCACTCAGGGCTAGCAGCTGACCCCGGTGGCAGCTGAGACCTTGCAGAGGCATTGCATTCATGGCATTGGCAAGGAGATGACTTTGCTTGCTCGGGGCTTCCTTATCTGTCTTCAGCAGCAGGAAGCTCCCAGTGCCAGGGCCACTGCAGTGCATGGCCTCGTGGCTGCCATCACAAGCCTCCTAGGTCATTTTTTGTGTGTTTTTAATGACTGCGTTAGGACATGCTGGACTGGCTCACCTCGAGCCTAAACTTTTGCAAAATCTGTCTTTTTGGTTTGAGATTTTATTAGTACCATATATTTACGCGCATAGGGCTGAAGCTGCCTTCATCCAGAGGAAGCTTTGGTCCTCTCCTCAAGTGTGCCTGTAACAATGCCTTGAGTACCTTATTAACTGTAAAAAAGATTAATAACAAAAAGGAGGTATCAGCCCAAAATACCAGTCAGATGCCTTCTTTGATAACCCCTGTATTATTTGTGTTTTAATCAGCCTATTTACCGAGTCAAGCACCTCCTACAGCCCACCCGTGGGTAACCTCAGGAGTGAGTACAACCCCTTCTCTCCATGTTACACATGCTTTTAACACTTATTTCTCAAGTATCTTCGTATTTCATATGTTCTCCTGTCCTCCACAGTCCTGCAGCTTTTGGATTAGCTAAGGGCTGGAGAAAGTGCATCCACCACGGCTCAGATCCAGACACAAACGGTACAAGGCCAGGCACCACAAGAGCAGATCCTCAGATGATGGATGCCTTTGAACCAGGATGGTGATGCAGGCAGACAAGCAGGTAGATCATAATAGTTACAAAGCCACAAGGTTTTAAGAGGAAGAAAATGAATGCTGGGTGACATAATACATCTTAGGCTGCCTCCACCATGCAAGGAGCACCAATCTGCTGCCAAAAAAAGCAGCCATAACCATGAGATAGCAGTCATTCACCTCTCTTTTCAAAGGGCCAGCCTGAAAAAAGCCTCACAGGTAACTATCTCTACTGCCAGAAATGGATAGCTGGACACGTGTAAATACATGCTGGTATTAAAGGTCTGTCTCTCTGCCTATATATAATAGTTTCATAAATCATTTCTTTTCTTGTTCTTGCTGCGCCCTCCATGTTTCATTCCTTGGTTTGTTTTCTTCTCATTTTTTGCCTGCAGTGAGTCTCCAGCACGGCCCTTACCAACACAATAATTAGGAAGCCTTTTCTTTGGTAAGAACACTGAGTATTTAGCCATAGCTGTTTTTCAGTACATAATATTCCCTTTTTGACTACATTCCTTAAAAAAAAAAAAGAGAAAGGTCAGAATCAAGCACTGCGAGTGGGTGGGAGACAGTGTCTGTCCCCAGCCTTCAATCCAGCTATGGTGACTGGTATAACATCCCAGTTCCATCCTGGATGCAGGGAAAAAGGGATTGCAGGAGCTGGCCAGGGCCCAGCTCCAAATGTAACTTTGGAACTTACTCGAGAAACTCCTGAATGAAATTCAGGGAAGAGGGCTGCGTCTGAGTCAGTCCTGGCAGAGAGGAATCTACCTTCAAATGGAGTTTTTCCCTTGTGTTTTCCTTCTGGCATCCTTCTAATATGACAGCAATTAAAAGCCCTGAAAAATGGATGGAAACAATTTGGAAGAGGTCTCTATTAGATTTGCTCTCATTAGCACTGCAGGCTATTTTTTCAGCTGCTAATTGACAGCTGCCTTCCATACGCAGTGTCAAAAAATAAAAGCCCCGAGGCATTACACGAGGGTAATTTTAACCAGGGCGTCTCATTGGGTGTGCAAAGGAGCACGAGAAGGAATACAGTCACACAAGCCCACCATAGCCAAGCTGACGTCAAGAAGCTCTGATTTCAGGGATGCTGTGCCCTAGCAAAGCACTGAGAGCGTGATGGGGTGTGTGTGGGGACTCAGGCAGGACATACCAGGCTATCCCACCACTTGTGGGACCGTATCTGGGGGCATCATGTGGGTGGTAACGCGAGATGTTTGTTCAGCAGACTGACACAGCAACGGCCCTAGAAATTACTGGAAAGCCAGGGAACGGAAACAATTACTGTATGCCAAGGTGTGCATTTCATTTATTTGTTGTTTAAATCAATCATTCATTAACTTTTGGTTTTCCTTTAGCAATCGCTTCCCTGGCATCAAACCCAGATCTACTGAGTGCAAAATATTCTTATGGAAAGGGTCGAAGATTTCCCAGGTTTCAGCAATGGAGCCCACACCGAGTGTCTCTTATACCTAAGAGGCTCCTGGACAGCTGAACTTGGACCTCCTTCCTTGGGGCAAAGGTAGCCCAACCATTGGACATGCCCCACCGGGATACCTCTGTTTCTGGCTGATGTCCCATCAGCTGGAAACATTACTTTGTCTCTTCTTCTAGGTCAATAGCAGCAGAATCAGGGTAGGGAATCCATATGCTAGAGGCAGTGTTAATCCAACTCAGCTCTGGTGATGCCCTAGGAGATATGTCAGGCCAGTCTGCCTTTTCTTCAGAAAGAAATTAGATTGGTATGGGAAACACACACTGAAACACTCTGGCTCGGTGTTAAATAGCTGCTTTCAACTGCACCTTTGATCTTCGAGAAATTACAGGTCTGACCATAGCTGCTGGCTCCATTAAGCAAATGTCAGCACCACTGCATGTCTCCTATTTCCCCTCTGAGCTTTCTAGGTCATCCACAAAAGGCGAGGGCGCTGTCTTCAGGCTATGGGGTGATCCCCAGATGTTGACACCATTAGTCCTGGTTCTCTCCAGACAAGGGATGACTAAAGGCAGATGAAAACCTGGAGAAGCAGAGGGATGTGGACGGTGGCTACCATGCACCTACGTCATTGCTCCATGATCAGCGAACGCATCCTGAGCAGATTTCTGCTCGGATAAGTAATGTTTTCAGGCGCTAGCAGAAGACTTCCCCTCCTTGCACTACCAAAAACTACAGACACAGAACATCAACACAGAAAATCAGGTCGCTCAGAACTCGGGCATCTACAAACAGGCACTTTTTCATCCACCTGGTATGATGCAGGTTAGTTTTCAGGCTTTGAGCTTCTTTCAGGCTTTTTTTGGCCCATCAGCACTGATAACTGCAGCCTTTGCTGGTGGATGGTAAGAGCCCGTCAGTCCGGTGCACGGAGCCGGCTGTGATTTACAGAGAGCCCACTGAGTACAGATCTTGCATCATTTCAAGTAGGAATATTTTTTTACTGTTGCTCCACATTGTAAATTTGTCTTTGCGTGACATAATTAACAGCATTGCCTCATGCAAGCAAGGTGATTTACAGGCATGGAAATAGCTGCAATAAGGTCATAGCTGGGGAATTTGAGGAGAGGCAGCATGGGGGCAGGAGAGCAGCCTGGACCGCATGGGTGGGTGGCTGCCCACATGCTACCCCATGCTGTGCCTAAACAGACACAATGTAGGGCTGTGTCCCACAGCACAGTGAGGAGATGGTTAGTAAGACATGCATACAGTCTCTATCACCTCAACATATTATTTTACAGTAGTTACCAGATGGAGAAACTACTGCATTAAAGAAATCATTCCTCTGGCATAAGGTAACAACAAAGATTTCCCCAAACTGAATGCATGGATTTATCTGAAACATAAATAACTACTCTGTCTGTTGATGGCTCTGTTTCTATTAAAGAGAAATATGTAAGAGATCAAATTCTGCAGCTACATTAGCTAATAGATGGCTGCATCACTGACATCTCTACATAGGCTCGCCCCTAAATAGCTGAGCTTCAGAGCTAGCTGGGAGTTCCCCACTGAAATAGCTCTTTTGGGTAGGCAAACGTAATTTCTGCAAACTTTGAATTTCCTGCAAGAAACCATTCTGGAGAATCCATTTTCCCTTGGGAGCAAACAACAAAAAACCCTGCAAGCCAAGCAATATTTAATTTCAGCTTAGTTTCCTTGGGATGAAAGCCCAGCAGTTTGTGAAGCTGAACTGAGATGCTAAGTTTCTTCCATTCAGCATTAACCAGAATCTATAAAAATCTGCTATGGTGCCATTTGTGAGCTGCTCTTCAGGCTGGGTTTGTTTCCCATTATAATTTCCATAGCCCCGTTTACCCAAAATCCTTGTGGATTAGGACAAACATAGTATACCCCAGGAATATGAGGTATAGGGGATATTTAGTCAGCTTTGCAAGCCCTTCACTGCTACAGCCTGAGGATACAGAGGAGACCATTAAACTTGAGGCTCCCAATTTCCCAAATTCTAACTGGTGAAATGACAGAATGACAAGATGTGATGCAAAGAGCCACAAACCATGGGACTGCTGGGACAGAGACTGTTTTATTGTATTTAACCAGACCCACAGCCTTGAGAAGGCAAGCTAGATCAGTCTATGGCAATACTGGAGGAATAATACACTGCCCAACAGGGCCACAGGCTGCCAAGTAGGAAATTGCTGTTACTTAAAAAGCTATAAGCAATCAGTAACAAGAAGAGGAGCCATAAGACACTGTTTTTCAGACACAAGTAGCCTGATTCAATATACAACAGAGTGCACAGGATATTATCTCTGTGTGCTAGTCTACGTGGATTAGCTAAATTGAACTAGGACGTGAGTTCTTGGTCCTCTGGATGTTCTGGTGTAACTTCCCATATGGACACTGTTATCCTTGTATACAAATACCTATTTCCATGCAGATGATCTCATTTTGGAGAAGTTTAAAATAAATCTCTATTCCTATCCGGGAATGAGAGTTCCCCCGTGGGACTCCACACATACGATCAGCCTGAATTAGCTATCAGCATAACAGAGTAAAGAGGTCTACTTTTGGTTAGGAAAATATGCTATGGTGATTCATAGACCAGGGAGCATCCCTGGGTGGCCCGCACTGATATGAGGTAACATGCCAGAAACAATCTCTCTCATCCTCTGCAAAACCAAGCTCAGGTCAGCACCTGACCTATCAGTTGCTCAGGTTTAATTCTCCGAAGCACAGAAAAAGTGTCCTCCCTTCTAATTCATATCCCTAATGTGAGAGACAGAAGTCTTGCATGCTCTCTGGAAAAGACCACGCCATTAACAGCATTTGATGAAGAAGTGATCAGACATCAGTATGCATCAAGAACAGCTTTTTCCATCCATGCCAAAAGAAACCCTAATGTGAGAGACAGAAGTCTTGCATGCTTTCTGGAAAAGACCATGCCATTAAGAGCATTTGATGAAGAAGTGATCAGACAACAGTTTGCATCAAGAACAGCTTTTTCCATCCATGCCCAAAGAATCCTCACTACTTAGCCCACATCACAGGGTGCCTGCTCAGTACTAACTAGCAGTAAGCACTCTATACAATAAACAGCCACCAACCACCACCACCCTATACATGTGTTGCAAGGTCCCTAAAAGCTCTGCCAGTTGAAAAGTACCCTAATCTGGTCAAGCCCCAGCTCAGATCAGCAAATGGGAGAGAAGCCAGTAGAAAATTACTGCTTCAAGCTCTCTCTACCCACCTAATTTTGTCTGTCTGTTCATCCTCCTGTACTTCCTCATCCATGCAACCAGCCTGCCTGCCCAGCCAGGCTTTCATAGGCAGCTGCAGCTCCCTAATTGGCTCTGCCCAGCCCTGCCCTCATGCAGAGCACCTGGGTGAGGTGCAGCCACCTCTCCCATTGCTGCTGTGATAGGGTTTCCTGAGTCAGCCAGCCACCTAAGAGCCCTGCTCATCCCAGAGTTTCTACAGGACAGCTATTGCCTGTCTCCCAGGGGCTTCTTTGGCAGTCTGATGCTCAAGCACACTTCACAACTCTCTTTTTAATGCTTTTGCCACTGTGTTCTGTTCCATGAAACAAAATCCTTTAGTGGCCACCAAGAGACTCGTCAGATGGACAGATGAAGCAAGGGTGTCCTTGTTCGTGGGGTCAGAGAGACTCACCACGCTCAGAGGCCACAGTCACACCAGTGTCACTAACCCACTACACTGGTTCCATCTACTGTCACCACAAAATGGATATACTGGAAGAATGGTATTTGTTCCTTTAATAAATAATAATCCAACAGCCATGAGGCTGTCCTGGTGCTCTGAAAAGCTGGATTTCCCCTTTGGCTCTCTATCCAGCTTCCACCTTTTCTCTCAATGCCTGTCCTTCCATACAGCTCTCTTGGTCTTTGCATTGGCCATGCTCAGTCCTGCAGAGAGGCTGCAAACTGCTCCCACCCTGGTGTTGGATTAATGTGATCAAGCACGCAACCACAATGGGACTCGATCAGTAACTGGTCCTATTTGCCACCCTAGTTGCTCATTCCAACAGAACACAAGCAGCTGTTCAAAAAGCAATAACAGAAACCCTCCAGAGTCATCTCCCTTCCATACCCTCTGTGAGTCACCACCACATTGCAAACTCACATCTTCCAACAGCTAGCAGAAAGAAATCAGACCTGAATCTCCTGACGGTGATAGATCACAAAGAGGTTTGGAGCTCTTTGTTTCACAAGCATGATGATGAGGTTTTCTCTGTTATCCCTGTGAGGCTTTGGGGACTGGTTCTGTGAAGGCTAATGAACCAGACCTCTCAGGCAGAGATGTTTAAAAGGATGACTTCATTGGGCTTTTGGTAATCCTCAAACCGTGAAGCTTTGCAGGACACACCATGGCATTTGCAACAACGAATGATAACTGGGTGTAGCCTGAAAAATTTTACTAGCACTCCCTTGGCACAGCTAGCATTAGTCAGTGCTGCCAATGTGTGAATAAGTCTTGTAGCCTTGGCTCATACTGTTTCAGAAGCCATCCATTGTCAAATCACTGCAGCTGCATGGTTAGCTCTGCTTGGACAGATTTGCTCTATAACTGAGAAATGTGGGGGAGGAGCAGCACTGGAAGGTAATGCCCACATCTCTGCATTTTCAAACTTCCTTACAGAAAAAGCAGATTTCCCAGGACAGAAATTTCTGACCAGGAAAGTCAGGGTTTCCCATGGAAACTGCCATGAGAAAATCCCTACTTTGCTGGTGTGCGTTAAGGGAAAAGCTGGCGTGTAAGAGGATGATGCATTTTCTCTGGTTCAAGTAGGTCAATGGGCAGTGGGAGAAGGACTGGGCTCTGGCTGCGACGCCGCTGTTGGGCGACCTTGGAAGATGACTACCACGCTGCGTTCCCATCTGCGAGATGGGGATAAGAAAGTGTCACACAAGAGCTTGCCGGGTTATTAATAGAGGCTTCTGGCTGGGATTTCAAAACAGCCCAAGGGGTTGAGAAGCTCATTTATTCTTTACAGTTCAAAGCAGGCAAGTGACTCAGATTTCCTTGACACTTTTGAGCATTAAAGTTAGAAAAAAGTGCTCTCTCAAAAGCATTTGTCTTGAGGGAAGCAAGCATACAGATATGTGACTTCCTTTTTTTTTTCAAATACAAATGAAAGCAAATTACCAATGAAGCTGAAATGTTCGGTTTGGTTTGACTCTTAAACTAAAAAATGTCATATAGAAATCTGAGCAACAACTCCCCTGCATGTTATAGTCGTGGTAGAAAAACAACCAATGCAGTGGTCAAAAGGAAACATTTTGACTCTATGGGATGGAAATGTTTCCATTATTTCCTGTTGAAACTGAAGGTGAAATTGATACATTCTCCCAAATTGTTTGGATTTCCTTAAATTGTCATTTTTGGCCAGACAGCAGCAACAGCGTGGTTTGGTTTGAACATCTAATTGGTATAAGGGAGTTTCTCCAGTGTTGCTGTAATTTGCTTCCTAGGTCAACTGGCAAAACCCTGGATAGCAATGTGGTGACGAAGATGCCATGGGGAGGTTGTGGCAGGATCTTGCATGGGATCAGGACTGGAGCAGGGCAGGAGCCTGAGACAGGCACCAGGGGAAAACCACCGTACGGCACCTTGTGTAACAGGCTGTGCTTCGGCATAGGAGACTCTAATGCAGATTTATGATTGTGCATTTAATTCAGGTCAGCTAAAATCCAGAGGGAGCAGGGGGTATGTAATACACAGCAGCAAAGCAATGTGAAAAGGGAGACTGCAGTTCGGGGAAGGGGATGAAAGCAATAGGAACATCAGCATTTCTTGGGATTTTATCCATATCCTGAAAATACTCAATCCCATGTAGGGGCAGGGAAATGGTCTGTATAGTCTTCCTCTCCAACTCTGTTTTTGATGGTGAAATGGATACATCTTGTTTTCATTCTGACTTTTACAAAATCTGATATGGCTCTACGACTTCATTTAAAAGACATTTGGTATCAAACAAATGAAAGACTCAACCAAAATCTTTGCAAGCTGATTTTTCTCCTGGAAAGTTTTCATTTTGACAAAAGGGAGTTTACCACAGGGGAAACAGAAAAAATCATTCCCTTGGAAAGTTATCAACCACTTCTTGTTTTCCTCAGCTCTGTGTTTGCTGCAATGTCAGATGCAGCAGCGACACAGTTCTGGGATGCCAGAATTACACTGCTGAGTTGACCCCTTATCTCACCCATAGACCCGTGTCTCTGCTGCCCTAGCTGTGAAGCCAGACTTTAACCTAGGCTGGGTGCAATTACACTTCACCCACGTTGTCTTGCGTGTGTTCAGCAGATGTGCTGCTGCTTCCTAATCGAAACCCCACAGCTAAGTGGAATTCAAGGTAAACATTTCCTTCCAGCCACAGGCAGTGGTGGTAATTGGTTCTCTCCTGAGATAATTTTTCTTCTGCAGGCCATTGGGCTGATGTATTGGAAACCTGAAGAAAAAAGATGAGAGAGAAGAAGAGACCATGAGCTCCATTTGCTAGCGTTAGAGAAGCCAAACTGGGATGGATTACTTTCACTTGGATGCAACATAATTAAAAGGAATTTGTGAAAGAGAGACACACGGGGAAATTCCTAACAACATAAAAGGGAGGAAGGGATGGCTCATAAAAGAGTGATTCCCTCTGTTTTTTTTGGCAGCCCAGCCAAGCTCCCTAAATGCAAGGTTGTAAAAGGACTCCACGCTGAGCAGAAGACAATAACAAGCAGGTGTTATGGAAAATGACCCTTCCCTGAGCAAACAGATTTGATATTGCTGCCATCTCGCTGCATCCTTCATCTGCTTCTTAAATCTGTTTTCAATCAGCAGATGCAGCCTTAACCTTGAGTCCAACAAATGCCATGCTCAGCTGCTGTGTTTTTGCTGTGGAGCTTGTGTCTCAGTGCCTGCACCTGGGCACCACACCATGGGCCTCTACCCACTGTGGCTTGGTCAAGGTGTCTACTGCCTGGCACATCCATCCAGCAGCCCATGCTCCAGGCAAGGGAAGCTTCACATCTGAGTCTGCATCAAAACCAGTAAAGTATATCCAAAAAAAAAAAGGATGGGTCGAGCATGAACTCCCCAGCTCTAATAAACACCTCAAAGCTTGCACCAATTGCCATTATGATACTTAATAGGGGCCTGTATTGGCACCAAAAAACACAAATAATATTCTCCTGCCCTGTGTCAGTATAAAGTGAGTTTAAAAATGCTACACCAATTGCCATTATGATACTTAATAGGGGCTGTATCGGTACCAAAAATCACAAATAATATTCTCCTGCCCCGTGTCAGTATAAAGTGAGTTTAAAAATGCTGGGGTTTCTCCTATGAGGAGGCAGCTGACCTCCTCAGGTAGAGGTTAGTTTTCAACATGCAAAATGTGAAACTAGTCTTAGGCTTAATTTGACTGCACTAAAATCTTGAGACGCCCAATACTCAAGTTTGATTTTTACTCTCCAATCCAGTATCACTATGAAACATGATTCAGTATCAGAAAAGCAGAACGGAGGAGGATATCCTGTCCTCTTGTAGAACGATGCAAAACTCAGTTATATTCAGTCATATTCAGTCATTATTTTTTTTAATTCCTGAGTTTCTGTGCTTTTAAGTAAAAATACCAAAAATGTAACAGCAATTCAAATCCAGAAAAAGGAAGACCAGCCAAAATTAGCACAATTGGCTTGGATTCACACTGCTACTCTGTTTTCTAACAGTTTCCCCTGAAAACCACAAATTAGCGTGACACAACTCAAAAACACGCTCCGCAGACGGGATCACGGTGGTAGCGATGTTTGTGCAGCCCAGGGGTGAGTCTTGCAGCAGAGCAGCTCAGTGGGCTGATTTCGAGTGTCTTCAGTCCCAGAGGTCAGGGAGTTTTGCTTCCAGCTTTTCTCATCCCGTGCGCTGGCTTTGCCCGGGGCAACAACCTAAACCAGAGGGAGAAATCTTCACCCCTTCCTTTGCTTGCTCTGCTGCTGTGTTTTGTTCCACTGCCACACAGACAAGTAAAAACAAATAAATATTTTTGTTACTTTTATTGCATCTGAGGACTCTGAAAAGATCTCCACCTCATGCCTCTGGGATGTTCTTGTGTGCCACTGAGATCCTAGGAAAGGAGGTCAAAGCCTTTGAACTGGATAAGAAGTCCTTGGTTGGAGGCACTGGCACAGCTATTTAAAATGGAAGTTATGGGTGGAATTTGCCTGGGAAAATAAAATGTGGTTTAATGGAAAAAAAATGGGGATGGGAGGAAAGGGCTTGAAATAAGCCCTGCATTGCTCTAGAACTAGGTTTCTCAGAAGCTCCTAGGACTGGCCTAAGCCTGCTGCTATCAGTGACAGCCCAGCTATCAGCATCACTGGGTGCAGAGTCAAGTCAAGGTTGAATGCTTCACTTCTCATTCTTCTGGGTTGGGTTTCCATCCACTTCCTACTCACCCTGGGCTGCTTATTGTTTTCCTGCAGTCTGTGGAAGATTTCTCCTATATGTGCAACATCCCTCATTCTACAGCTGAGCAGTAGAAATAATAATAGTAAAAAAACTCATCACTAAACCCAACAATGCAGCATTTCTTGGAGAAATTTGCTGATTTGCTGAATTAAAAACATTCCCCCAAGGTGGGATGATGTAACTTTGACAGAGCCAGGGAGGTTCCTGCCCAAATGGCCCGGTAGCACCTACCCAGCAGTCAAGAAACGGAGATGCCAGCTCCTCTCCTGGGGATCCCGCATGTCATGAGCTCTGCGGCTCCCCATCCAAGGGTAACTTCCTTTTTTTTTTTTAACTACTGCGTTTCAAAGGTTGTTTCTGGTTTGGGTTCAGCTCCAAACTGGGTTTTTTGGCTGTGATCCTCTTTGAGTTCAGTTTCTGTTCACGGGGGGAAAACCCAGTGGTTCAGTCTGCATTTGTTTTGACTCAATGCATCAATTTTAGTTTCTGCATAGACAGGAAATCACAGTGAAGCAGAGTTGAACAGGGATGCTTGGGTATTCCCCACCATGACTACACCGGCTCCTGTCCCCAGCAGTGCTCATAGCTCCTTCTGCCTCAGGTGCTTCTGCAGGAAACAGCCCTAATCTTGTCTGCATTTATTTGACACAGTGGCTTAGACTGCACCAAAGTCAGGTTTAAGCATGTGCTTAAGTGTACTTGAGTTAAAACAACAACAAAAAAAGATATTGTGCAAGGACTATGCACTCCAGGTCCCGTCATTCCTGGGAGTTTGTGTGCTGACAAAGGTTAAATAGATGGAAAATAAACCATTGGGCCATTGAATGTAGAACAAAACAATCAAAGCACCTAGAAATTAGAGTAGGAAATAATTTGGACAAACCCAAAAATGTTAATTACAGTCAGCTTGGCTAAAGCACCCAGATGTAATGAATTAATTTTTTTCATTGTAAAAAGCAGCTAATGTTCTGAATTTGCTTTTACCTGAAATGGGTAAGAATCGTTTACAGGTTTAAAGGAATGAGATGGTTTCACCGTGTCTAATCTTACAAAAAGAATGTGGAAAGTATTGTTCAAATAAACTAAAAGGCTATAGCAAACTACCAGACAAAGAAGAAATTAATCTGTCAAAAATGGTCTCTGGCTCCAAGAACTCACGGAAATGAGGAAATTTGGAGTTTGGCACAAAAGCTGAGTTATTAGCCCAAGGTAAGTGGTTAATGAGTGCTAAATACACATGTCAGTGAAACATATACAAACTGAAAGTGGCACTTCTCAGAGATTATGTAGGGCAGGAATAGCCATAAATGAAATCTATGCAGCTGCCCTTTGGGACAGATTAGCAACATAAAACCCAGCAAATTGGAGTCATGGTCCTCATTGCTTTTCCTGTTCCTGCCTTTCCTCCATTCCCCTGCACCCACAGCCAGCAGGCAAGCCCAGGGCTGAGACCCACCCAGGGCTGATACCCACTCCTGATGGTATCTCCACTCCCCTTCTGTGTTCTAGGAGGGGTGAAGGATGGTTTGGAAACACACGACACCTTCTAGTCAAATATCCCAGCTGCTATGACTCCAGCTCCTTTGAACTGCAATTTATGTGCAGAGGAGGATGGGAGACACCTCGGTTTAAACCAGAGCTGCCAACCAGGCCCTCATTTTGGCTCACTTTGCCCATTAGACTAAACAGGTTAGAGCTCGGCTGAAAGACATTGTCATGCCAGGTGATTCATCATCGTCCATGGAGCTCGGGGAGTACAGGTTCCCCCCCAGCACAAGCACAGCTCCCATTTGAAGCCCTGTGCAGTTTAAGGGCTAGAAGGACCTCAGGCGTTGTTTATTTTGGATGTCATGCAATAGTAATAAATAAGGCCAAGAAGCAGCACGTGTTAGCACTGAATCAGCTTTGAATGCCAGGAAAATAGATGATCTCAGAGCTGGAGGGGACCTCACGGGGGTAGCTCTGCTGGTTTCTCCCGGGTGAGACATCCTGGCAGCCTCCCAGGACCCTGCCCACTGAAGCTGATTTCTGCCTGTTGCTGCTTTACCCCTGAGCAGAATTTAGGACACCTTTTCCGAATTTGATTTTCTGATGGCCCTGGTGAAAACTGCTTCGGTTGTGAGCAATTCCCAAGCTCGATAGGATGCCCTCAACGTTCAGGGAAGGGTTTTTCAGCCTTCCAGCCCTTGTAATGTTCACTTGGAGGATGAGAGGCTAGTTGTACTACCAACCCCTATGAAACAGAAAGGGGTATGGGACCTAAAAAGGGAAAAACAACACTTAGAAGCAGAAAATTATGAGAGTGATATTCTTCCAGCAGCTATCATTTTGATGGGAAGTGCCTGGCTACTTCCATTTCCAGTTCAGGTTCATGCTGAAACACAGTATCTCAAATTGCCTCAGATTTTAAGATTATCAGGGCTATCAAAGCACAGATGATTAACTGTAGTAAGCAAGCTGGGAAACAGATCTGCCCAAAAGGGGATTTTCCAGCTCAGTTTTGAAACTGATTATTGAGGTCTTTCAAAATTTGTGCAAACTTTCAAACATAATAATTGAAAAGTTCCCCCAAACAGAGTATTTTCAAACAAAAAAAATCAAGCCATCAAATGAGACGGGCTGGGAGAGGGTCCCACCAAGCATCACTTGCCTGCCTGCATGAGTACACAGCATGTTGAGCTTTGCTAGCTCATCACAAAAACACTATCTTGCTGGAAAGGAAAGTCTCCAAATAAATGGTTCCCCCCTGCCAAAAAAAAAAAGCTCACTCTATTAGGAAATGGTCTGGAAAAGTCTCCCCCGAGCATTAGAGGTTTAGGAAGGACAGGGTGCAACCAAGGATGCTTTACCACCCGAACTGGGAGAGACCTTAGATGTCCCAGCTCCAGTAGTATGAACGCAAATAGGAGCAAGGAGTCAAAGCACAGCAATTTGACTTGTTCCTGGGTTATTTAAAGGGTAGGTATGTCTGGGAGTAACCTAGGAAGGTTGTTGGGGCTTTTTCTGAAAGATGTGAGAGAGGAGTAGTGTTACTCACCCTGAGTAACTTAACATGGAAGGGACACAGTGGAAAGAGGAGAAGAGTGCATCTGGCAGGGGAGGAACCACAAAACACCCACCTCTCCACCCTGGCCACCTTTGCTGCACAGGAAATCTCCCTCCCTTTTTCAGAAAACCCTATTTTACAAACCTAGTGTGGGATGTCACACGTAATTTATTATGTTTACATGAAGGAAGGGGAGTGGAAAGTGGCCTGCCAGCACATTGTCATTACAGTGGGTATCAATCCATCACCATCTACGCTACAACACATCGTCTTGCCCATGGCCATGGGGCAGCGATGTCCCAGGCCATGCCTCTTATGTGTGTAGCAGAGATGGGGGCACATAGAGCCCCAGTGGCAATGGGCAATCCCACAGCAGTGATGGGGAGCCTGGCAGCGTTGCCTTCCCACAGTGTGGTTTGGCATCATCCATTGCCAGGTACAGGGCAAGAAACATGATCAAAACCCACCTCATGCTTCTGCCACATGTTCCCCCTATTAAATAGGATTTTGACATTATTAAAGTTCTACTAGAGTGAGAGTCTTCAGCAGAGAAACCAGGTGTGCTTAGAGTTCAAGAACACAAGCCGAGAGCCTGAACTTTTAATTTACGGAATGGTTTTTAACCAATTAAAGTAGCCTGTATTTTCCTGCTCTCCCCTCCAGGCTGAGGACCCCCAATGTCAGGCTCTGCATAAACTGTGGCGGTAAACTCAGGGACGGGGCAGGCACCCATCCTAACAGTGAAGGGAAGTAAAGGGTGAGAGAAGGGAAATGTTATCCCGGTTTGGAGCTGGGAGGATTAGCAGCTGGGTAGGACTCAAGAATGAGCTAGTAGCTCATTCAAGTAGCTACTTGCCTCTTCTGTAAGTGCCTGGGGTGCCTGTGGTCCTATGTCCTCCAGAGGGGATAATGCTGGGGAGCTCTTCAAAGGTTGCAGGGTAGGGCAACAGGTAATTCAGGTAATACACAGGGCCATTGACTTAAGCTGATAGGTGACTATGCAGGCTTCAAGCGCTCAAGGCATGTCTGAAGTCTGCTGCTGAGAAACAGCATCCCTGCCCACTTCTTCTCCAGACCTTCAGCAGTTTTGGGTCCATGCTGTGCTAAAGGGAGCACTGCAGTAGAGAGAGGCAGAGAGGCAGGGGATGCATCTGCCCACTTGGCCAGCAAAAGTGTCTATATCATGGTCATGTACTCAGCCTGGTCTGTAACAACAAAGTATGTAAACAAACGTAAGCAAGAGTTTATATCAGGTATGTCACGGGTTTTTGGTCACTAATGTAGGGGCTCCCCACGTTGGCTGAATTAAAGTGTCATGGCTGTGGTGCTACCACTTTGACACGTTGAATAAGGCTCAAGGTCTACAAAGATGCCTGAACTGCAATGTGGCTGATGTGAGCCCAGCTCTTCCAAGGTCCACCATGATGACTCCAATTTATCTTCTCTGTCCCTCTGCCCCATGCCACCACTCCTTGGAGCAGTCCTGTGGTCACCAGCACCACCAATCTGCTTCCTTGCATCCCTCTGGGCTCACATCTCACTCAGCCTTGTCGCACCCCATGTTGGGTCCTCTCCATGGAAGCATGCACGCAAGTGTGGACTCAGCCTGCATATCCACTAAAGATATTTTGTCATCAGTAATAAACAGCTCAGCACCAAACCACTGATGGAGACCACCCCTGGAACCTCTCCTTTCCTTGCAGACGATGTGGCTGCAGGAAGCAGAGTAAGGGATGCATGGGAACCAGCAGAGGCAAAGGAAGAAAGCATGCAGACCTTTCATCTTTGGGGAGACTGAATTTCCTCCTTAGCCTTAACTTGGCCCCTAAGCCATTTTGGTGAAGACTGCCATCACAAATAATGTGCTGTTTTCCTGACCAGGATCTGAGTAAGAGTCAAAATCCCCTTTGTGAGCAGGCTGGGTTTTCTCCTCCTGTTTTTAGGAAAGCAAAAAGTAAAGGAGCCCAAGGGCAGACCATGACAAACCGAGTCTCCTCCATCTCTCTTCCAAATCCTCCAGAGATATTATTTCATCCTCATCATGATATAGGAATAATATTTATCTGAGTTGCTGCCAATATACAGCATCTGTAGCATGGGGGGGTGGGGGTGTGTGTGTGTGTCACACATCTGGATGTCCGAGATGACGGAGATGAGTTCAAACACAGCTCTGTAACATGAGTCTAGCAGGAACTGCTGGCCATCACCCAAGGTAAATGGCCAGGACTGTCCATATGCGGCGTGAAGGCGGTGGTCAGCCACCCATCTGACTACACTCACACCACACTTGCCAAAGCAAACGGGCTGCTTTGACCCCAACTGAGATTCCCAGCACAACCCTCTTCAAGTAAGCCATGGAGAATCTTGAATTATCCCAAAATACAAATAAAGCCCGTGAGATGGGAAAGCCCAAGAAATCATGCTCCTAGCTGAACACCAGACAGTTGTAGCCTGGTTTGTACCCCCTCCTTCCTGAAGATACCCTTATTTTTTGTAGTAGATTTGAAAAGAACAAAATCCTTACGATGAGAAATGCTACACAACTCTGCAAACATGTTTACTGCAGGAAATGAGAGCTACTAGTTGGGTTGGGGAAAGACATTTCATATCATAGGCTATTGATGCTAGTCAATGCTGTTTTCATGAGAAAGTTTTCTACTGGGAAACAATGTTCTGTGGAGCTACCTTGCTTTCTGAGAGCACTGTGTCAGCACTGCTTGATTTTATCAGAGTTTACAGGCCTGATTTTATCTGAGTATTTTGTCTTTTTCGTTTAAGTTTTGCATAAGCCTACAGAATTCAAACTACCATTAAAAAAATCAATTCAGACAATTTTTACCAGCGAACGATTTTTTTCTCACTGAAGAAAATAACTTTGTGGACAAATTTGCTAGTCCATTCTGACATGAGAGGGAAACAAATTTTCCTTCAAATTCCTTTTCAAATTATGAAAATTTTCATAGGAGGCAACATCTGGTTCCCATATGTATCTGGTTTTTACCATGATGAAGCCTTCAGTATGGTGTCTCTTCACATCACACAAGATTAATTCAAATTGGCTTGGATAGGAATGGTCCGTGAAGGCTAAGAGCTACATGGGAGAAGAAGCAAAAAAAGCAACCAACAGAGTATAATGTTGGCTGAGCTGGTGGATTCCATTGGGAGGTCAGTGTTAGGTCTGATATTTTTTTACATCTTTATTAATGACATGAAAATGCAACACAATATGCCAGTAAAACAAGGGGGGGGGGGAAGAGAGAAAAAAAAACAACCCTAATGAATTCAATAGCAAAAAAATAGTATTTCCATGAAGTTTCTGGTCAGGTGACACCTGAAATAGCACGTTCCTTTCTGGGCACCCAACACTGTAATTTGGAGGGAGCTCAGAGAAGACAAACAGAGATGGTGGAGATGGAGGTGTTGAACTTGGCTCAAGGAAAGCTTGGACAGAGTAACAGGCTATGAGTGTTTAAAGAAAACAAACATCCAGGGAGAAATCCTGACCTTGCTGAAGCTGATGTCAAGACTTTCAGTGACTTCAGGGGAGCCAGGATTTCACACTAAGGAGGAAGAGGAATTATTTAGTGGTGGAGAAGGCTACATGCAGGAACCACGGGATGAAAATAGAGGAAGCAAGCTCAATATCAAGGGAAAACAAGGCAAGAGATTTCAATTTTGTTTAAAGGCAGCAAAATCCAGAGTGCCAGCTAACTGATGCAGAAAGAGCCAACTGCAGTTTTGTAACCCTCTAATTAAAACAAGGTTAAATAAAACTAGCGTTACATATTCAGCTCTGACGAGAGAAGAAAATTGGATGCTAACAAAAGCAACGCTACACCCCCTGCAGCCAAACTCCCAATGCAAGAGACAACATCTCCCCAGTTCAAGCGCAGATGGTTTTATACGGGAAATGTAAATAAGATGTTACCATCTGGTTAATAAAAGATGCAGCGAAGCTAGATTTGACTATGTGTCCCCAGATGTAAACATTTTAAAATACATTTTTTTTAATGCTTTAAGGTTTTCATTCAGAATGCCCACAGACGAAAAATTCCCATTGCCATCAAAAGTGTTGAACAGAACCACAAAATGTCCTTTCTGTCTGTCCTATAAATTATGAATTTATATTAAATCTCAATGCTATCTGTGCAGAAATCTAACCAGGCTTTACTGCCAGAATGCATAGTACTCTGCTTAGTATCTGATGAAATCTAGAGACTATCAGAGAAGCTGGCTTCCGAAATGTATAGCGTATGTGAAGAATTAGGCATAAGGCAAGCTATTTTCAGAAAATGGCAACTTTGCTGGAAAAGTCTGCTTTAGAGATGGAATTTATGCATTTGAGTCGAAATTGTCAACCAGTTGTTTGTTATAAAGGGAAAGACTTTCTTGAGAAGGTGGAAACACTGCTGGTTATTTTCAAGAGACCTTTTTCTTCCCAAACTGACATACTATTAAACTAAAATTCAAGAAGCCTAACCAACCCTAACATCAAAAGAAAATGGTTTATTCCACCTTGCACAGAAAGTTTTGAGTGACCTACCTAAACAAAAAGTTTTTGCCTTTCTCCCTTTCTTGCAAAGAAACCAAGAAATTACCAGTTTGGCTTGGCCACCTATGTAGATAGTTCGCTACATCTCTTCAGTGAATGTCAACATCTCCTACAGTTCTTTCCTTCAAGAAAGAGTTTTACTCATGACTAACACTAGAATAAATAGCTGAGATTAAAGACAGGAAACCATTCAGATCAAGAAAACAGGTATAACCCAACACCCTCTCAAGTCAGAGGAGAGTCTAAGTGATGCAGGGGGTTAGACTAAGTTTGAGGCAATCAAAGAGAAATGAGAAAGTACAGCCCCAGCCCCCTCCTCTACCACACCAGCACACTAGCTGTTGGAGTCTGCTGCCAATTTTATCTTTATAAAAGGGCTGAGTTAGCAGGAGGATTGCCAGAACGCAAAAGGTAAGATAGCATTGCTCAGAGTCTCTGTGTGCATGCAAAGAGGAAACACACTTCAGCAAAAACATTAAGAACTTGCCAGTTTTACATGAGATAAATAATAATTAGAGTTACTCTCCTGTATGTGTGTTTTGGAAGCAGCTTTAGCACTGCACCTATCAATATTGCTCTTCCCATGTTACCAGGCTATGTTACCAGTATAGGACAAAAATTAGATGCTACCAAAGACTCCAGCAGGAAGAAACAAGGAACCAATGTTGCTTATTTATCATATTTGTAAAAATAACCTCCAGATTTAGTCCCTTTTTCAATAAACAATTTTAAAGCTAAAACTGGCGCAGTGGCATCATTCTACTGCTTTTGGTTATAAGCTCTTCATGTGTACAAGAGGCACCAGTGAGGGTCTCAGGCTTCATGGTCAAGAGTTGGACCTGGTCCCTCCAGGCAGACCTTGGAGAGCTCCCATGAAACAATGGCACTCTGATGCTGGAACTGGCATTTTCATTCTCTCCTTTCAATAAAAATCTCCATTTAGACATCTGAACTTCAAGAGGAGATCTCTAAATAATCCAACAATACCATCCTCCCAGCTAGTTGTTGACAACAGTGGGAAAGAATCCAACATGGGTTGCCTTGAAGCACGGCTGAAGTCCATCATCCATCAAACATCAGGACCTGCGTTTCTGGATGGATCTTGAAGAACCCCTGCAACGTCACCAGCACTCTTTGGGCCAGGTGGAACACTCCTGAGGACTTGCTGCTTTTGATCACTCAGGATATTTAAAGCTAAATCATGAGGGAAAACCCTTGCAACGTCACCAGCACTCTTTGGGCCAGGTGAAACACTCCTGAGGACTTGCTGCTTTTGATCCCTCAGGACATTTAAAGCTAAATCATAGGGAAAAACCGCACAAACCTTACTCTTGCTTTGCTGGTAAAGAGGATGAAAACTTTTTTCAAGAGTCATTGCATGTTTACAGAAACTATCTTTTGCTCTAATTTTTACAGTAGTTACACTTTTTTTTTAAAAAGGAAGCTGAAAATGTTTACTCACATGAACCATACTTTGTGCCTTTTCGAGTACCAGAAATGTTCCATTGCAGGCACTCTTTGAAATGTTTTCCTTTTTCCTGCACACTCTTCAAGGTTATGTCAAGTTTCCTCATCAGACATAAGAGGTGATTTCTTATCAGCTGCCTGGCATGGTGTAATGTTTACATTACATAGCAAGATGGATATTACATTTTATTAAGTCCTCAAAACTGTGAGAGTAGAGGAGAAGGATTGGGGCCAAGGGACTGGCATTATCACGGGGCAGTCTTCCTGCCTTGGTCAAAGCTAAAGACACACACACAAGCTTATTTTTTCTTCCCCAAAAGAAAGACTTTTTTTAGCTGCCACACTAACTCAGGAACCATGGCTGGGCTGGGTACCCATTTAGGTTGCCCTTTCCTGAGTAATACAAAGGAATCAGCCTGTTCTAATGAGGGAAACCATTCTCTCCCTCTCTCTTTAACAGTTCCCAAGCTCATTTTCCTTTTCAGCCCCATATATCTCCCCAAAACATTTTCCCAGCCAATGCCTCTTTTGCCTCTGAACCCAGCTCACTTGAGATGGGGAACTTGCCTGGCTGTGCCAAGTGTGCCACCAGTGGACTGGTTCAACCCCTCTGCTTACCTTCTAACACAGCTCCACCAAGACCAACAAACTTTACAGTCCTCCACAAAATCATCTTCTACAGCTGTTTTTTGCAGGGAGGTGGTGGGGGAGGAAGTGACCTGAAGCATTTTCTGGTTTCTTTCCCATTCCTCCAGCAAACAATCTCCAGACTCATTCTGGCAGGGTGCGAGGAGAACGTCCCTGTGAAGCAACTCAGACAACGCCAGAGCATATATGGAAAGAAAGCCTAGAGCTGCATGCACAAGAGGAGAGGCATGGAAAATGTAAGTGAAAACAGCAAAACCAGGAGGGGAGAGAAAAGAGCCTTCCCCTCCTGATTGCTGAAGCTCTGTGCATTAGCAAAGGCTACACAGACACCTGTGCCCAGAAGGGGAAAACATGGGCAACCACCTCCAGCTGGGGAGGGGAGGAAGGGTTTGTGGAGCATTTCCCAGTGCAAGGGGATGAAAGGAGACCTGCTCTTTGGCCCAGCAGCCAGTCATGGCATGCCTGATCCCCTGATGTGCTCGCAAGGAGCGATGACAGTCTTCAGTGGTATGGGTTGGGTTTTAAATAGTCTCTTGTGGGGCTGTGAGTCAAGGCTATGGGGCTTTCTGCTAAATTTATGGGACTAACATCTCAGGTGCAGACATGCTGGAGCGGAAATGGTGAATCTGAAAAAACAATTAGGAGGCGAAATGGGCTGTTCTTTCCTTAATTAGGGGGAGCGTGAGGCTCATTAGTTCCCTTCTCTCATGAAAGCAATGATTTCTAACACAAGCGCTTGCTACCTTTTCTCCCTGTTCTGCTCTGGAGCTAGGTGTGAGCTGGCAGTGCTGGTATGCATGGAAAAGAGGGAGTTTTGCTGTGTTTTCAGGGTGTCCCAGCACATTGCACAAAGCCTTGTCTAAGAGTCCATGCTGGGAAGTGTTGCTGGATTAAGCAGGTTGGGCTGAGCAGCCCACTGGGTGCCTGGAGCATGCTGGGCAGAGCTGGGGGACACTGGTCACTCAAGCACTCACCACCACCCAGCTTCACACAACCAATGGCAAAAGCTGTAGTTAATAAGGAAAAAGGCTGAACCCTGTTCCTGGATATGTCATGCAACATAAGGATCCTCAGTAGCAACACACGAGATCGACGTGGTGACCATGCACCGCCTCAATTTCCTGGAGGAGTTCAAATCAGCCCTCAAGTGTTATTTTAGCACAGTATCTTGTGTATAAATATTTACAAAACGCTTGCTTCAAATACCTCTTTTAAGAAAAAATTAAAATGAAATAACCCTTCAAACCCCACTACTGCTTATTGCATCTTTAGCAAAATATTTTCTTAACCTTTTCTATCTTCAGCCCTGGGGCTTTCACTAGCGGAGCAAACCTCTCTCGATCCCATACCCCAGCCTGCCTGTTCTCCTCCTTCAGGGCAGCAGACTGCTTGCTTGGTGGCTAATGAAGTTACATAGGACTGTAGGAATGTCAGGATTTGAGGGCAAAAAGGAGGAGGGAGGGAAGAAAAGAAACTTTTCAAATTTGTACTGTGAGCACTTGGTTTTCATCTACAGAGGTCACTGGGAGAAGGAAAAAGTTCATAGATAGTTTACTGATATACAGCATATTTGACTTGAAAGGCTTGGGACCTTGGGCTGCTCTGGGTGTCCTGGGCATGGGAGACTTCTGTTTTCTGTAACTCTGCCAGTTATGAGCCAGCTCTGTGTTGGAAGTGAGCTGGACATAATAAGAGAAAGGCCATGGGGAGATTTCTTTTTTTCCTTGGGTCTGGACTAGCTACACAGAAACATGGGGCATGGGGCAGTACCACACTAGGCCCAGAAGCACCCATGCTTCAGCCCTGAAGGCAGCAGAGAAAGCATCTGAAAGGCTCAAGCTCAACAATGAAGGTCCCAGCACTTGCTGTACAGCTGGAGAGTGCTGCAGTGAGGAGAGACCTTTTGGGAGGCTCTCAGGATGCAGAAATAGGGTTACTTACATGATGACCAGAGGCGGACAAAGTTTCCCTTGGGTACTGGGGAAGGATCTCTTCCTCCTGGCTGGTTACCATCCCTGGCCTGGGACTCCGCTTCTTTCCTAACTGACCACCCTCCTAGCTCATCCAGGGCAGCAAGGCTACAGCCTGTGGCCAGCAAGACTCAACACCTCTACAGAAATCAGCCCATTTTTAAGTCATCTTATTACTTGGGATAATATATCTCATTTTACGTCCATAACGTTTGCCCCCTTTTTGTTCCTAAAATCATCTGGTTAGCAAATCCCAAGACAGAGCTGTCAGTCTGCCCCTGGCCATCTCTGCTGCTGCACATGAATGGGGACAGGCTCATTTTGAAGTGTTCCTGGGGTAAGGGTGACCTACTTTCATGGCTGTGGTACAGTTCATTACGAATTCCTAATGATCTCATTGTTCCATTAAATGAAGGTTGCCACCTGTCCCGAAGACTTTAGATCAAGCTGGGATTAACATATCTGCTGACCCATTTCTCCCTTTTGTAGGACACGGCCCCATGATCAATAGAGGGGTTTTTTTCAGACCATCCAGGGTTGAACTTTGGCAGCGATGTGGTGCTGGGTCCGATTAGCAGGGAAAGCTGAGCAGTGGGGCTCCTGCTGGTGCTGGGCACTGCAGAAAATCCTGCCCAGCTGATTTGGGCATCAGATCCCACCTGCCTAGATCCCACCAGAAAAATAGATCAAACCCTACGAATAATTTACTATGGAGGAAAAAGAAAAAAAAAAAAAGGAGAAGAGAATTGCCAAGGTTGCATTTAGGGCAAATTAAACTCCTCCAATTTAATACAGAACCTACAGAAGACTCTATGAAAGACCTGGATGCTGCCTGTGGTTTTGCTCTGGGCAGTCATCCCTACTGTAATATTACGGTAATAAAAAAAGGCCGGGTTAGCACCCAGCAGCCATTCTGG
>NW_010180662.1:686-93595 GCF_000695765.1 Mesitornis unicolor | reverse complement strand
CCAGTGCAGGCAGCTTCCAGTTCCCTACTCACCTCCCCCAAGGGCATAGCTCAAGAGAGTTGGAGAGAGCAGGTTGGAAGCCCAAGCCATGCAGCACAAGGAATAAAACAAATAAAGAAAGAAGGAGAGAGGAATAAATTCCCATGGACAGGCTCAGTGAGCGCGTTGCAGCCAAATGACCTCAAGTGCACTGCTTTCTTCTCTTGCTAGAGGAAGGCAGAAGTACAGCTGCATTTTTCATAAATAGGAACACCCTAGCTTGATGTTTTTTAAAACTGTCTAGACAGTAGAGCAAGACCTTATTTCAAGTCACATAATCACTTTCCCATTTTTCTTTGCAGCAGAGAACATTTTCCAAGATTAGATAGAAGCTGGTGGAGCAACATGTTATTAACCTTGGGTGTGCCTCCCTGCTTTAGGCTCTCCTTGTCCGAGCTGGAGGTGCCTTTCTGTCTGATCACGTCTCCCCTTTATTTGTGTCTTCCCCCTTGACAGAAAGGCTGCTTCTTTCACTAGCTCACAAAAGTGAGATAAAATTACACATGGGCTGCAGACAACTGGGAGCACAGAGGGTGCTGTGGTAAAATGCCAGCTCCCTTTAGCAGAAGGCAAGTATTTCGTGCTTCCCAACATGGCACTGATGCCTCCACCTGAAAATAGCATTAGAAGAGAGGAAAGAAAAGAGAAAAAAAGTGTTGTGCTGCCCTCCACCAGGCCAGCGTGCCCCAGGCTGTTGGAAGGAGATGGTCAAAGCTGCTAAATATGAGAGATGGTGGGGGAAAAAAAAGGACTGCCAGGGAAGGATGCTCTCCTCTCAGCAGACACATCTCTCCAGCTCACTTTGTAGCGTGCAGCCTGTGCCTTCCAGGGCTGACCAGCCCTGGGCATTTTTCCCTGTGTTTATCGATCCTTTTGCTTTTCCATGTTAAGACCACAGCCCGTTCTCACGAAGTAGAGACGGCAAATAAAATAACCATGTGCCATTTGACTGCAGCATGTGGCCTTACCCAGCAGCAAGGCTACATCCACATTGCCTGGAGATAAGGAGCCACCATGCACTTTTGCTGCAGAAGATGCCCCCTCTGGGCCAAGAATAAGGCTTTCTGAGTGTGAATGGTGTGATATGGGTGCATGATTAGCATCCTGTACCTGACACGGACCATTTCTTACTGCAATGATGTGCAGTGACCTGTGCTCAGGTTATCCGGGGGAAGCAGAGTCCAGCTCGGCTTGTTACATTGCATTAAGTCAGCAAAAGCTGAAGACAAACAGACCATCACAAATGAGATTACTGCAGTTTAGAAAGCCAGGATAAGGGGTTTGCTGCCCTGCCAAAGAAGCACCAGGTCGATAGGGTAGAAAATCTGTGGTTTTGAAGGAGATAGGTAGGTGTTTATAGCTAAAGCAAAGGGCGCATTGCTTACCTGGCATTACACGAGCAATGCTGACCCTCTCACTGAGCTCTGAGTACGTAAAGTAGCCCATCAGGAGTAAAACATGCGGACTGGGAGAAAAGGACTGCCCTCCTCCCCACCTCTCCACAGGATTGCCACGTCTCCCCGCGGCTGTTAAAGCTATTAGCCATGCACAGCAGCAAGCCTGGGCAGGGACCTCTCTTTTTGCTTGCTTAGCATTTTGCTTTAGAGGATGCAGAACCTGACTTTGGGAATAATTTCAGCTCAAGAGCATCCAGTATTTCTTTGCTTCCTAAAGTAAGCAGTTAAAATCATCCAGGGGAGCTGTCTTTTTCTTAAACAAATTTTCTACTGCTATGCAGAAAATGAATACACGAGGTGCTTGATATTAATGCTTTACTTCATAATTTACGTATCAAGTGCTTTAATTAATTGTTTTCAGTATCATTGTCCCGGCCATGAATAAACTTAAAAGTAATGGATTTGTAATTAATTAAAGTTTAATTACAATAGTTTGTCATTTTATTATTTGCAATTATTACCATAAAGGTAATAAAAATTGCAGGATGTCACAACTGAATACAAATCCCTAATCAGAAGCAATCAACTCACGCTGTAACCTTGAACAAGGATGATTGTATTAATGCACCAGCTCTGGTGCCCGCGCTGCTGCCTTGCAGGTGGCAGCTGTGATGTCCTCAGCCCTGGCCGGGGCCGTGTGGTGCCTTGGGTGACTGTGGTGAGATTCTCTTGCCCCAGCCCTTGGCTGTTTCCCCCTTTGAATCTCTTTCTCCACATGCTAGGCAGTCAACACCTCCTGTACGTTCCTCTTGAACACATTGATTTACTAAAGCGGTTACTCACCGTAATTCTTATTAGTTATCATTTCCTCCAGGTCCTTTGGCTGAGTTTTACACCTCTATAGAGTTTAAAACTCCTCATTAAATCCTAATTTCTGCATCATATTCTTCTAATACTTAATTTTCATTCAAAAAATCTTAGTATTATAAAAGGCCATTCCTTAACCACCCCAGTATTTCATCTCTGACTCGGTGGCCCCTACAGGAGAAGTTTCTTTGCTATGAAATATGAAGGATAAAAGAAGAAGGGTTAAATTATATCTGCATTTGCTGCTGCTGACCCCAGGACTATTTCCAGGACTCGCAATACCCATGTTCACATGCAGTTAATTCTTCCCACTTGAGGGAACAAGATATGGGTTTCCTCATCCCTGTATCTTGATAGGCTCCAAGCATACCCATGACTCCCTGGCATATTTCCTTTGGCTTGGCCCGATATCTTAAAAAAAACATGGTTTAGAGCAGTTTTCCACTGGCCAGTCTCAAGACATCTTCAAAAGGCATGAGAACTGCACCCAGAGCAGCAATTAGGCTGTAATTAAGCAGAGATCTTCCCAGTGAATGCTCCCAAGGGGCTATATTTGTGATGTAGGAGGGGGTCTTCAGATTGGCTTGTCTCATCCTACTAAATTTATCCCTGCTCACCATCCTTTGCCAACTTTTCCACAGCCCAAGCTCTCAGCTGGGTTTGTTCTTTGAAGTTCATTAATTGGTTGGGAAGCAGTCATTCCATTTTTAGCTTCATTTCCTAGGGAAAGTGTACTTGCATTCACCTGTCCTCCCTTAATAGTTACTGAATGTACTGGCCAACTTCATGCAAAACCTGACTGAAGGAGAGATGTGCCATTGCCACTCTGTGCCAACAAGTTTCATGAAAACCAGGCAGCTGGGGAAAGGCAAGAGAAACCCATTCAGTGTCCCCAAAACAATGGGTAACTTTCACCAGGCTTGAGAAACCCAACACATGTATGGACCCCAGGCAGACCACACGCCTCCAATACGTCATATTTCAAATGCAAAAAGTTTCTGTTGCTTCTGGTTGGGAACTCAGCCACCACTTCATAAATCAACACTCCTTGCTATAGCCTTTGCTCTGCCAGCAGACAGTTTGACATGAAACAATACAGTCCTGGAGGCGTCAGCTTCCTTGGGTTATCTTAGTGGAAGGCTAACATCAGAGACTCACTTTATCCACTAGGACAGTGGTATTTTCAAGCGCCTTGCCTCCAACTGAAATTCCTTTGCACAGCACCTTGAGAGGTCTAAACAGCCTCTATTTTGAAGCTGTGATACAACAGCATATTCCAAAAGTTTAAGATCTCTTATATCTTAGCACCTCCACCTTAGAGAGGTTTGCGGAGTCAGGAATCCAATCTTTCAGTTGCCTTAGCATGAGCTGAGACTCAAACATATACATAAAACCTGCAGGATCAGGGGCTAAATTTAGGTGAACAGTAGAAAAAAACCTCTGCCATAGTCCTGGCGTGTTTGCATTTCTCGTAAACATGCTTGCAAAAACCACTTAGCAAATGAATGTTAGCTGTTCTGCAGAAATCCCACCCTGTTCAAAGGAAAAGGGGGAAAAAAGCAAGCCCGATGTACATGTTGCCAATTTTTTTCTTTGACACCCCCCCCACCAAATAAAATTCAGGTGATCTCATCCCACATTGATCAGCAGAGACCAAGTAAGAAAATAAAAAGGAAATTACTTCATCTTAACTTCCTATGTTAAGCAATTAAAAAAAGAGAAAAGCTCCGTTCGACGGCAGAAATCCACGTGACTAGCCCACGAATGCCAGAACAAGCTGGGTATGGCTGGAGCTGTCAAAGCCATGTAACGACAAACCTTAAAACCATTTTAAGTGCCTTCAGTTGGGTTTTCGAGACAATTATGCCCTGAACAAACATTTACATGAAAAAGGTTGCTGGCCTCCACTTTTGTTGCTTTTCCAGCCCAAAGCTTGTGGAGCCAGGAGTATTTCACACATGCTGCAGCTGCTGGGGTTGCAGAAATAGATAAAATTTGACAAATTAACACAGCATACACCAAACACAGAAAGAGACCTTTGAACTTCAGCCTTGTGGCTGCAAGGATGGTGAACCCAAGCTTAACTCATATCTGTGCTCTGGCTTTTAGATTTGCCCCCACCATTGCATCTGGTCTTGGCGGGGTGAAAGGCAGCAATGATGCTGGCTGAGAGGCCAAGAGCAGGGATGGCTTTGAGTGTTATCCTTACCCGAGGCCAAAAGCAGAACGAGCCTCAAAAACGATGCGTATCTCTTGGGATCCAGGGATTACAAGATGATTTAGAAACCCCCACTCCAGAAACACCTTAACTCCAGCACTTTTGCAGTTGTTTCAGGCATGTTTCCACAGAGCAAAGTAATTACGCTGTACAAAAACAAACTGAAATTTTATCATAAACCAACGCATATGCAAGAACAAGGAGTCACTTTGGGGAAACTCAGGCATTAACTGCTGAACTTGGTTTGACCTATTGACTGCATGGACCGGTGACTCCCAAAGCAGCTGAGGCTGAGCATGAGCATCCCTCCAGCTCTTCTTTTCTCTCCTTGAGCCTTCCTACAAGCTCTCCTCAATTTTTCAAAGCCTTCCTTGGTGAAGGTGACTTCTGCCTATCTTTTGTCTTGCCTAGCAGCCCCACGTCAGATGTTCTTAAGGTGGGAGGGAAACCTCTTCCTCCCTCATTTTTCCAGGGCTTTCTGTGTCTGCAATATATTAGTTAATCCACTGTTCAAGCCATAACCTTGGCTTTTGTTGTGGAACAGAGAGGAAATGGGATAGCTTGGCAGTTCTGCTGCTTTCTTCTCTCCAGATTTAGACTTTCATAAATGACCCTGTCAAAGCTACGCCTTGCAGTGCCACGATGCTAATTGTTTGCGGTACGGATTGATGATTCTGTGTTACAGTCACTTGGCAGGGATGAGGTTTGACTTTCTGTGTTCAGATGAACAGCAGCGTGGATGCTTAAGCAGAAAGAGCATCACTTGGCCTGCCTCCATAGCTGGCTACCAGCACTTCTGCAAGCCAGCATCTCTGTGGTTGACTGCATAGCACCATCTCAGGGCACCCTAGAAAACGGAAAACATTCTCCTTCTCCTTCCTGAGACAAACTCTCTCTTTCAGACCTTCTTCTTTATATGGAAGTACTCATCGAGTTCCTTAAAATACAAGCAAACAGGAAATTCTTTATATGCCATGGAAATAGAGTCAAAATTCTCACTAGATTGACACAAAGGTAAGCAAAACATGGACTATGTAAGAAAAATTCAAAATACTGCAGATCTCACCAAATAACTCTTTTTTTTTTAAAGTAAAATACATTAACCTTTCCTTACTTTGCCCTTCCTTGCTCCAATGAAAGTTTTAACAAACCTTGTGCGGTTCTCATTTTCAAGAAAGAGACCCATATGACAATCCCTTCTTATTTTTTGTTTTAAAAGCAGATTTTGTGACCACTCTCTTTCTGTAACATATTTGGTTCATCACCTATATCATTCAGCTTCCAGACAGTAAAAGCCAAAAAGAGGAGCTGTGACCACGTAACCCTCCCCTTGTGATTCCTGCCCTGGGAAGGTGCAACTGGGAGGGGTTGCACAACGGCTGATGTGCAGACAGAGGAGACGGACCAGCCGCAGGGCTGGGAGGGGTCTGGGGAGCGCTTAGCTCCACACGTCCCATTACGCCTCTCAGTACTAAACACTTCCAATGCGTGGTGGTCACGCTGTGAGGTCTGGACAGGTTCATGCAGTGAGGACTCCACTGAGGGTCAGTAAACACAGAGCAACTACCAGACTCAGAGCAGATGTTTTTGTGGGATGACGCCTTAAAAAGCAACATCACCCCTTCATGGTCATCCCGTCAAGTCCTACCAACCTTGGCAGGGGTAGCTTAAACTGGGGCTGGGTGTTTCTGAGAGACCTCACATCACCATAATCCCATGGAGACTCTCTTCTTTCTTCCTTTTAAGTCTCCTCCACCAAAACTACATAAAGTTTTGACTTTCTTTAAGCAAGGAAATTCGAAGACCTGTGCAGATTCCCTCATGCCGTGCTGGGAGAGGGGAGTGATGAATGATTGATTTAAGTTTCTCCCATCAAGAGCACCAAAGGAGGTACCGAAAGTATCCGTCTTCTGTAAGAAGGTTAATTACAGAAGCTCAGCTTGCACACAGAGGTTCCACCAATCAGCACAAGATAAGCAGCCTTGGGAGTATAAATTATTATAGATGATAAGGCAGAATTTCCCCTTAAACAGCTTTGTACATATGTTCCTAAGATTGACTCCAGAGACGCCTGTCATCAGATGTCAAACACGAAGAAACAAAAATTACAGAGAATTAATTTCTTGTCTTTTTAGATGCATATGACACGTTCCCCCGTGTTTAGATTAACCAGATCCTAACAATCCAAACTGATGCCTGTCACCCATGCCTGATCACAGCATGTGGTGAGAACTCCACCACTCCATCGTGTCTGTAGAAATGGGGGCTGGTTTTAGCTCTAGAAATAAGACAAATTACAGGCGCCAATTGCTAGAGTTTTTGTTGTGACTATCTCTTCTGCAAGCACTGTATAAACAGGAAACCACAGACACATGGCAGGGAACTGACTCTACTGGCAAATACTGATAGAAATCAGGTCATATTGACATCCTTTGTTTACTTGCTGCTTTGTTAACAATGTTTATCCTTAGTGTCTTGGCCACATATTTAGAAAAACTCCCACTTTGCCACCCATCTACAGCTCTTTTGTGCCCTAAAACCAAGCCACTGCAAACACCTTGCCTCTAACCATCACCAATAGCAGCACCTTCAGATCCAGACCTAAGGGGATGTGTGCTTATGGGGTACAAACTGCCTTATCCCACTCTTCCAGGAAGGTTTCTTTCTGATTCCCACGGGCTTGCCAGTAGCTTTTTGCCAGCAAGCAGGAATTTATCTCCTACCAAGGAGGCAAATCTGTTTTAAGTGACCGACGTGCTGAAATGCAGCCCACCGCAAGACAAATCCGTAGCCTAACTGTGCACTGCACAGCAAAGAGCAGCCTACATTTGGCTGCCAGTTGTTTATCTCTACCTGGTAGTTTATTCCAAGCCTGAATTCATCCTACTGGAATGAAGAGTTTACATGCATTATAAATTTCTTCCAACGTTATTAACATGCCAACTTTTGCACTATTGCAAACATGTTTCATTTACAGTATTCTGTATTTTACAGCGACAGTTCATCTGTGCCTAAACATTTTCCTTCCCATTCCAGATATGCCAGAAATATCAAGGTAGCATTCCCACCATCAGCTCTGGGACACCAGAAATAGATGACACGAAAAGACCCTTGAATTTCTGCACTTGTGTTTTAGGGATTTATTTACCCAGCTGAGTCCACAGCAGGTCCCAGACTTCTGCTGGTGACTCCTTTGCCCTTAGAGAAGCAAGGTTACTGAAAAAGCCAAAACTTTTGAGCTGAGAGGAGAAAAATATTTTAGGTGTAAACTCTTATTATTTCACTCCCATTTTTACCAGCTAAGGAGCTGCTTCTCCACCCCCAGAATTCTGCTGTATCACATTAGCTCTTGGTCTTTGCAATCTAATCCGATTCATTTTTAAGCACTGCCTCTATCAAGGGAGTTTTTATTAACCACACAGCATGAGGAGTTTAACCTTTACTGTGGGTTAGCTGTATGCTGAATTCCTCTCTGGAAATCAGCCCCTCTCCTCTGCATTTACCATGAGTCAGCTAGGCTCAGCCTTGGGGATCTGCCCAGGCAGACCTTTCACAGATGGGCAATGTGTTGCACACTGGTACTCAAGCTCATCAATTGCATGAGGAGGACCTACAACCAGTTATTGACTGGGGTCACAGAGCCTAGCCCCAAAGCAGAGAGTTTGGGACTACGCAGCACAATGCCTCTGGGGTGGCAGGATGAGGAAGAGAATGAAGGCTGGAAGACCTACCCAAATTAGGGAGCTGCATCAGTAAGTATATGCAGAGAAAGGCTTTGTTCAGGAGATGTAATGCCTAGGGAAGTCTCTATCTCCCATACTGGGAGATTAACTGGCTACTGCATGGTACTACAAATACCTTGCCAGGCCTCATGGTAGGCTTTTAAAACACAAAGAAACTTGAAGAACCAGCAAAGTTTGGAAAATGAGTGCTAAAACCTTCCTCATTCAGAAAGACAGAAGACATCTCAGGCTTGAGGACTTAACAACATGCAAAATACCCTACTAGGCCCTACCCGCCCAAGGGCCCACCTCACCCAGTGCTCAGTCTCCCATGGCAATAGGAGATGCTGGGTCCATGAGCCCAAGCTCTTTCTGCTGCCCTTCCCCTTGGATGCTTCCACCAGCCCAGCTCCTGCCTGCATCCATTGAGGAAGCAATATTCCCCCATTTGATTTTCCTGCTGCTGTTGCAATTTTGCAGACCTCCATCATCCCCTCCAGCCTGAGCAGCCCCAGTGTTTCCAGTCCTTCCTGGAAGGGCTCTGTCCCCTCTGTGGTTTCAGCTGCCCACCCTGGTACCTGCTCTACGTCCACTGCCCTCCTCAAGATGATGGAGAAATCCCCTTATTACAACTCCAAGCTGATGCAGTTTGGGGCAGGGTCTTTCGAGTTCTCATGGACAAACACACATAGTTAAAAATCTTGCAGCTGGTCATAGCAGCCAGATGTTATTGCCTCAAGTTTCCTCATCCCCTTGCTTCTTCAGTAAGGGGAAAACTCTGGCTTGAGCTGCAGCCATAAAAGGGTCTGCTAAAGATATAGGGTGGGTTTGGGTTTGTGCTCCTTCAAGGCTGTGCTGGCAAGAGCAGCTCTGCAGATGCTCAGATATTCCCAGCTGAACCAGTGTGAACTGGGAAGCCGAGCTCAACACGGCCACATCCAGCCTCTGCCCCAAGCATCCTGAAAGGTTAAGAAAGGCCATGCCACCGCGTGGGGCAGGGTTTCATCCTGTCCTCAATTTGCCTGTGGGATCCAAAAGGAATTTTTTCCTATTTCTCTGCCAGGCAGGGGAAAAAAAAAACCCAACACTTTGTTGTTGTTTATACTGGACAGGATTAAATGTTTCAATATTTGTTATATTTAGACGTCTTTCAGACCCAGATTCAGAGAAACGTTACGTGTGATTCTTGCTCTGTTTACACTTCGCTTCATTCCCTCGCTTTTAGTGATCTCCCAGCTTATTCCTTTTCAAATTTAGGTTTCGTTCCCCAAGGACAGCAGCATAACCCTAGATTTCCCAGGGAAACCAGCACCTCTCGGCAGCAGCAACTGGTTTTGCAGCACCAACCAGAGCACCTCAGTCCTGCCTAAAGCAAAGTGCATCCTCACAGCAGAAGTTTTATCGTCAGTGCTCTGCCAGGCAGAGACGGGGTATTCAAGACTCTTGTTATTCAAGACTCTTGAATAACAGTCTAAATAACCCCTTAAAATGGATCATTCACCCCAAGATAAAGCCCTTTATCCACTTGAGCATGATGCTCTGTCTTGGATCCCCCAGCCTGGCCTTGCTCCCCACAGAAAGGGGGTCTCAATGCCCATGATGCCACAGGGCTGGGTCAATATGCAGCACATCCCTGACTTCTTCAGGAACCGAATAATTTTGTTCCTCTTCCCATTCTGAATTTCTTGGGGAAGAAGGGATGCTGATCATCAGTGCAGTGAAGGACCTGTGAGCAAAGCCTAGGCTGAAATATATTCTCATAAAACCTCCTCAAATACAACCATGTGAACAAGCACTTTACAGACAGGACAGACAGGAGAGAAGTTTACATTCGGTGCCCATTTTCCAGTAAATGATTCCCTTCAATCTAGCTGAAAAAAAACTTCTCTTTTTTTTTTTTTTAAGTCCGTGTCCACTACAGTGTTCCAGAGCAGACAGGGGTTTTGGTGCGTTCTTCTTCCACCCTCCCTCACAAGCAAGGCAAGACCAAGCTCCTGATACCCGATCTCTCTCCTGTGCCCTGGCTAATGGAAAAAAGCTGCTTGCTTGGAGCTGCTCTGATTTATTCCATAATAATGTCTCCAATGGGGAGTCTTTGACCTCCCCACAGAGGCTTAATTAAAACTGAGCCTGGTAGCTGGGTACAGACAGGTAGTTATTGTCTCCTAATAGCAACAGTTGCGCACAGTAATGTGCCATTTCTGCACACTGTCTTCTGCACATCGTCTTCACCTTAAATATATAGGCAGCCATCAGTGCAGAAGCTTATTTATTCATTTTCCCAGGTCTGGTCCAGAACTCATCATTTGCTTTAGCTCAAAACCCTGTGCATGGATCCTGGCAGAGCTCCTGTGTGTGTTTAATCTGAAGAGCGTAGACTATCTGCCTGCTCAAAGCTGAGCTTGTGCAGAGCTGCGCGGAGGAGCAGGGTGCAAAAGGCACTTTGACGCCAGCTAAGACTGACCTATCCCTTCTGGCCACAGGAAACCCAGGAGCAGATGTTTGGTGCTGGGGTTTTTCTCCCAAAATCTCTCTGATGTTTAATTCACATTTTACAGATCTGCTGTTGCTGTGGGTGGCATGAAGGAGAGCACGCTATCGGGCTGCGGGGAGGTGAGGAAGGGACCTAACAGTTTTCCTTCTCTTTTTGAAGTTGACTCAAGAGAAGTTTGTATTCTAGTAAGTGATGGACAATTTTTCAAGTGCATTCACAATGATCCCCTTGGAAGTCTTTGCTATCTTCCACATTTAAAGCAGTGTTATTGTAGTCTGAACAGCCAAGCGTTGAGCGTTTACAGAGAGGGCTACATCTGTCATTAGCCCAAATGGTCTCACTGGGTAAAATAACCAGAGGAGCTTTCAAACACCAAAGTCCTTCGGCAAGTCTTATGTCTGACTGTTCATCCAAAGATCTCCGGATTATTTGGTTGTTGGTCGGTTTTGTTTCCTTCAAGTTTTACGCTGCTTGCAGTGATTAAGTGATTTCAGACAAGATTTTTGCTAGCAGTTGGTTGTCAAGTTTGAAGGAGTCCCTGCTACGGCAAGCATGGCAAACTTTAAGACTTTCCTGCTTGCTGCATCCCGTGATTTATTGGCTTTGCGCAGAATGCCATGTCTAAGCTGGCACAGAAATATTAAGGTGCATGGCTGGTTTTACTCCTTTCTGACCCAGAAGGAAAAACTGGCTGTGTGCACGAACAGCTACGGAATGAAGCCAGAGCATTCAATCAGAAGACAAATGACGTGCAGGAAATCTCTTAGGTGACCAAATATTTATGCACCAATGAAACCTCCCCCAAAAAAGTTCCCACTCAAAAATACTTGAAATTATCAGATGTTTTTCCCAATTTTTCTCTACAAGAGTAGTCAAAACATTTCCTCTGGGAAGACCTCACAGAGCCACAGCTGAGGAATGGCTGGGAGCATCCTCTGGACATGGACTAGAAGGCACAAATTGGTGCAGGACCCCGCACTTCTGCTACAAACCTGTTCCCCACAGACAGGAGAATCTCACAGTGCTGGCTGGGGTTTTTAATTATTATTTTTTAATGTAAATAAAATGTAGAGGAGCCCTGGTGGGGTGGTGGCAGCTTGGCCATCCTGCACCCTCATGCAGAGGGTTTCTTCCCAGCGTGTGAATCAATGAGGGTCGTTTTCCCAAGCATTGCAAAAAGCCGGTGGTTGTTTTGCCCCTCAGCCCTCTGATCAGGAGAATAACGCTGCCGGAGCAGGGAGTGACCAGCATATGCCTCTGTGCAGCTCTTGGCTCCAGTCAGAGGCCCCCTGGGGCTACAGATCTGCTTTAACCTCCATGGTGAAGGCACTGAGCCCTCGTCCCACTGCCACCTCGGCTGCCTGGCTTTTCAGGCAGCTAGTGACTGTCCCCTGCATCGCTCGTGCTCCTTGCAGCCACACTAGCACATTTTTCCACTTAAATTTGAGAAGAAACTTCTTCTCAGTGAGGGTAACAGAGCACTGGCCCAGGCTGCCCAGAGAGGTTGTGGAGTCTCCTTCTCTGCAGACATTCAAAACCCGCCTGGACGCCTTCCTGTGTAACCTCATCTGGGTGTTCCTGCTCCGGCAGGGGGATTGGACTGGATGAGCTTTTGAGGTCCCTTCCAATCCCTAACGTTCTGTGATTCTGTGATTCTGTGATGCTGAGTCGTGCATCCTTGACACGTCTTTGCTCTCCTTTCGGGCGAGAGAGGTTGCAGGTGTTTTTTGGACCATGAATTCCTCGCAGGCTGGACAGACTGTCCGCAATTACAACATTTTTGCAGGGCATGAAAACCATTTTTTGCCAAATCCTGGAGACCACAGACACCAGCCCTGCTGGGAGGGGGCTGAAGTTGCTATGTTTCCTGTCCTCCCCTGGCCGAGGGGCTACTATTTTTGATGGTTGGGCTGCAGAAAGGGCTGATGTGACAGTCTTTCCATGCTGTATTATCCACACGGAGCTGAGCTGCTGGAGATCAAGCCAGGGGGACCCTGGAGCTACACCCAAGTGCCCACAGGAGCAACAGCAGCTGGATGAGTTGCTGCCTGCCAGCCGTCTGCCTGCGTGCCCTCCGCTGTTCCCCGCGAAAGATTTTGTCAGCTTGACATACAGCTGGGGGGGTAGACACAAGCACAGACAGCTGCTGGCACCCACCACAGCTCCACTAAGGCTTGGAGGCTTGCTAGGTGTGTTTGAGCCTCGATGGCCAAAGGCAAGAAAAATAAGAGCTGTTTTTCTTTCCTGGCTGCTCCCATTGGACAGCTGGGCATTGCTAGCTCCTTCCCCCCGTTCTGTCCCCGTGGACGGTCTTAGGCTGGCAGATGCTGCAAGGGACATGGTCCCCTGTCTACTCTGAGGTGCCCAGGTGGCAATTCCTTTGGGACAGAGTACTGATTCTTCTTCAGCCTTCAAGATCCCAAAGCCATGGCATCTCACCTCCCATGAAACTGTCCAGACACCCATGACCTGGCTTCACATCCCTCATGGACCCTGCAAGCAGAGGAGCCCAGCACAGCCAGTCAACATGCCTGGACCCAAAAAGCAACTAAATACCCCTGGGGCTGGAGCAGCTATGCCAGGAATGCTCTGGTGGGCTGCCAGCCAAAAAAACGTGAACTCTGGCAATGCAGTGCTGGATAGTTTGAATTGAGGGTTTTATTCCTTCACCACAATTTCTTTTTTTGTCTTGCTTCTGCTCCTCAGTAGTCCAAGCATGCTCATCGCTTCTTTGTAATTGATGGACCTTCTGTGCATGTGATGGACCCATATTTCCAGTGACCAAAGTGAGAATAAAATAGAGTTAAAGAGCTTGTATTGTGCAGGTGAGTAAATGCAAAGCAGAAAGCAAAGAAAAACTTAGCCCTCCTTTGCTCCTTAGTATGACTACAGATATGGGACCATACAGTCAAAGTATTTGGAGCTTGAGAAAGCACAGGATTTGGGGACATAACTGAAAGAGAAGACGACAGCAGAAAAACAAACGTGAGCTCTGAGGGTCTGAGCTCAGAGCTGGGATGCTAAGTGCCTATGGCAGCAATTTCCCAAAGGAATTCACATCAGCCCAATCACTGCCCCGCGTATGACCGAGCCCTTGCTGTACATCTCTCCACACAGAGAGGGAGATTGCTGCTGCTGCTTAAGGCATTGTACAGATGTGGAGATTCACACCCTCATCTCCCTCCATCACGACAGAAAATCAGCCCTGCCAGAAAGGAGGATCTAGCTCCCACCTAAGATCCTCTGCTAAAAGTATCCCCCCACAAAAATGCTGCATTTCAAAGCAATTCCTCCTGCCAGCATCTCTATTTATACAGTATCAAGCACTGATGCCATTTAACAACCCCCTCCCTTTTTTTGATACTAGCTTAAGCTGCATTGCCAAATTAAGCAAACCCACTGCCCAGCATATGTTCTCATCTTTTTCTCCTCTCCCCCCAGTCACTGCCGCCACCATCCCTCAAAGGGACCAAGTACAAATAATTCAGTCTCTGCCACTTGGACTGGTTTTAATCAAAGGATTTTCTGGGTTTCTACCACGTGGGACACCTCATTAACAACTTCACACCCTTAAGAAGGAAAAAAAAAAAGTGGTGTTATCCATTTCAGCATCAGTGTGCTTAATGCTGGTACCCAGCGTTTTGCACCAGGGTCCCCTTGCGGGATAAGTTTTATTTTGGTGAGGAACAAAACAACAACAAGATTTTTTGAAAAGCATTGCTGGGCTGAAAGGGCTTAGAGATCGGCAGGAGCGTATTTGTCAGAAAGGAGATTAGAGCCTAATGAAATTTGTCTTTGTGCATGTGTCTGTTTCTCACTTTTTTATTTTTTTTGGGGGGAGGGGTCTTTGTAAAAAGCCAGGCTTATTAAAATGCAGGGAGAACCCCACACAAAAGACGTTTCTTAGGGTCCAAAGGAGAGCTTATTAATGCAGAGGTTTTTGTACAGAGCATGCCAATTTCGGAAGATTTTGGGTATTGTTTGGGGAGAAGAAAGCAAGCCTCACTGATCATTTTCTTTTCCAGTTTTAATCACAGCAGCTGAAGCAAGCAGGTGCTGCGATTCAGAGCCCACAGCAAAGGACAAGAGACTGGCAGGGTAGGGGGGGAAGAGAAACATCACAGGGAAAAACTCATCTGCGTAATGGATTTTTACTATTTTGGCTCATTAAATCACAGCACAGCGCTGTTATGTCCATGCTCCTCATTTCCTCCATGAGGATGGAAGTAGCTGCCGGGGAAGCATTGCATGGGCGCACCACCAGCAGTCAAAAAAAGCCTGCTTTAACTGCAACAGGTTGGCATCAATAGTCATTGATTTTAACCAAAGCATCCATTTTTAACACAGATGCCTCTGATGAAGCCAGACTGTTGGCATGGAAGAAAAGAAGGGGTTGTGGCTGAGATACTGGTGTGGAGCATAGCTCTGATTTTTTTCATTTGTTTCAAAACACAACAAGGTCAATGCCCTGCTTGCAGCAAGCGCGCATGAATGCCAGTGGGCAACATCTGCAGCAGCGTAGCTGCATAGGTATAGTTTACCTTAACAAGGACTTAACACTGGGAAAATACGATGATGGCACTTTGCACATAAAACTTTTGCACAGCGTTGAGGACAGAGAGACTATGACAGCAATGGCAGCCCAAGCACGCTGACGTGGGTTTGGGAAAATGGAGGAGAGGTACAGATTTGTCCCTGTCCTAAGGAGGACTCTGGTACACCTCTAAGAAAAAGCTTGCCCAGTCACTCGCTCTTGGAAAACCAAACCCAGGGTGGGCTGTGCAAAGGGTTGGGACTTCACCAAGTCCTGGCTTGCAAGAGGGGAAAGGCTTGAAAATCTCCACAAGACACTTTTAGCACTGCCCGTGACTCTCAACCCAAAGGGAAACATCTACCTTCTGGTTGGGAAGCCTGCCCAAGGCTCCTGCTAACAAGTATTTCTCAAGCGTGACATGTTTGCTATTGGCAGCAAAGCCCTTGGGAGTGTTTACTCAAGAAAAGCAACAGTAGGAGTTCCTATTAACTAGCTTTTGACACTTTGACAACAGAGTTGGGTACACCCAGCTGGCTTTGTTTCCACACGGCTTGCACATTTCTACCTGCTACACTATGAAAACTATGAGAAAAATATCATGTGTTTTCTTATGAGATTTTTTTCTTTCTGAGAAAACATGGGAACGGGTCCCATGCTGCCTCAGCCAAGAGAAAAGTGTACGGAGGGTAAGCACTAAGGAGGACACAAAAGGAGGATGGAGCAGCGAGCCCTGGGAACAGAGAACCAATGACAAAGTATCCCAGATGGGGCACAGCTACAAATTCCCTTGGCACTAATTTTTCTCTTTATATTTGATGTAAGTTCATTGCAACAAAAACCAGTACTGACGCTGAGGACAAAATATCACGAGCTATTCCAATTACTGACTAATTCACATGAATTATGATTCTATGAAGGACCTGATGGCTATGTAGAAACACAAAAAGGAATGCCAATAAAATTCACTGTACATGTTTTACAGAACATCACCCGACTTGTTCTGCAGAGCCCCAAAGACAGTCACAGCGCATGCTCAGCAATGCCACCCCATTAAGATATAACAAATTTGTGGGTTCTATTCACTTATGTCTCCAGTCAAACTTCTACCAACATCTTCTTCACCTCTTGCAGGTACAGCAGCAGAGCAGACCACAGCAGACATCTTTGTTTATCTTCTAAAAAAACCCACAACAAACAAACAAACCCTGCCACCAACTACCCATTACCAGCACAACGAGGCCTCCCATGGGTGAGGGAAGGAAAAAGCTGGGGCTGAGCTAAAATTGCTTAATAAGTCTGATTGTTTTCACCTTTGCTCAGAGGATATTTTAATGGAAATCAGATGGCCTGAGTCTGGGGATAGGAGTTCAGCTCAGAGAAGCAAGAGCTTCTTCCCCTGAGGCTGGCGACGGCTCGAGACCTCACAAACTCTTTATTGTTATTGTAGTCTTTGTACTGCAGCCCTACTCGAGTGCCCCCCTCAAGCTGAGGCCCCCAGTTTGCACCAAATTGCACAGTCACACAGAGAGACATGCTCCCTGACAGCTTGCGTGTAGGAATCAGTTTGATGGATCACAGTTTATATGATAACAACATAAAAGAAAGCCTGGGATAGTTCATCCCTCATCATGCTGGATGCAGTAAGGAAGGACCTCTTGGTCAGATCCACGGCCAGCAGCATGGTGAAGGAGGCAGGTGAAGGAGCTGCTTTCATACAGGTAAAAGGAGGGTGAGCTTCCTGGCAAAAGCCATATAACATCTTGGGAGGATGTTTCCCACCCCAAAGCATGCAAAGCTTGGGGGTTATGCCGAAGGGTCAAGGAAAAGATTGAGGTTTCTAAAAGGATGCATGATTTGCAAGGGGTTCATCTGCTTGTTGAAGGTCACCTTTTCTAGGCTTTGTTCAGTACAGTAAATGGAGGGTCCTTGCAAGAGTTAATAGGATATCACAGGGCTCTGGACAAAATCATGAGGACCACCAATATCATGGCTGGTCCAAGTAGCTCAGTCCCTGCTAAGTCCCTCTGTCACAGGGAAAGGCTACAGATGGTAACACTGAATATCAGCCAACTTAAAATGGATATATATTTTTATATATGGAAAAGAAATCTATATACTCATATTTATATAAAATCATAGACCTGTGGGACTCATATAACTGATTTTAAAATGTTATCCATATTCAAAGAAAGGATGGATAGTTATGGTAGGAGCTTAGGCATCCCAGCTAGGGATTTCAAGGAGCACATCAAGCTCAGTCCATGTAAAGGCAGGAAGGAATGTTGTTTGTTAATTGCAGCAGTGGGGATTATTTTCACATTCTCCTTGAGGCTGCCAGCTGGTGTCTGTGGGAAGCTGGACCTGGTGGACCACAACCACTTGACAGCCCCTACAAGATGCTCTTAGGCCCCAAGTCCATTCCCGGTTCCGACTGACTGCGTTATCCAGTCCACCAGCCCACCAGATGGTGCTCTCGGTATTAGTTAATACCGAGTTAATCTGAGCCTTTTCCTTCCGCTGTGAAACTCCAGCGCAGACGAGGTGTGTAGAAACACCACCAAGAGCAACAGATTTCTGCGCTTTCCTAGAGCACCGGCCAAGACCCTATGGCTTCATCCTAGGCGTAATGCGGTTCAAAAACCAGAAAGATGTTTTTGAAGCATGTGGATATGATGGTGGGTTACAGCTGCTAGCATATGCCTTTGAGCCCATAGGCAACCCCTGGGCCTTTGGCTGTACCACGGTGTTGAGACAAAGCAACAGGAGAGATGAGAGAAGCAAAGGTGCTGGGGAGTGTGAACGTGCTCCAACACTCAGGACATTGTTCCACATGCCAATGAACCTGTGAGCTTGTTGGAAACCCTCTGGTGCATCGTTTCTTGAAGGTCTCCTCCATAGGAACAGTTTCTTGAACTTTTCTGGAGTGATACCCCACAGCTGAGAGAGCTGGCTGAGATGTCGGTGGACTTTGGTATTTCTGCTTGCCAGAGATATGAAATATTTTCTATTTGAGGGCAAATGTTGTAATAGCAGGAGGAGGTTGCACAGGGCAATCAAGAGATCTCCATGGCCCAACATCAGCTTGCACTGACATCCACCAGCTGTGAGTTTTGATGAACTCTAAGGCCCCTTTCAGCTTTCATTTCTCACCAGTTTTCTACTAGAGGAAAGTCTGCAGTTTCTGTGCTCTTTGCAGACTGCAATGCTTATAATTATATCAAGACCGGAGTATTGGGCTAATATCATAGGGCTGATCCTGAGGCTGTTTCTTTGGCCCAGCAAGAAAGACTGTTTTCCTTCCGTGCTTCCGGCTTAACGAGGCTTTCTTTAATTTCTCCTTAATAAAACATGGGGCAAAGGGGAACATTTAATGTGCAGTTAAATAAAAACCAGAAAGCAGACCATACTGGCTGACTTCCTAAAAACTAAGTGCATTTTCTACAGTCATCCATGTGACGTCAGCAACGAAATAAAGCCTCAAGCACAGAAGCCTGACCACTAAGCAAACCGACAGCCTTTGGTTTTTTACCAGTAATGTATTTTTATCACTGAGAAGCTGGAAAAGGGAGAGCATTAAATGTTGCCTGCATGGCTATATGGGAGCGCTCTGGCCATTTACGCCCGTAATGAGTTTTGCTGCCTCTGAGCAGAGCACAGGTAATAACAGATCATAAAGTGGGTTTACCACCCAAATTGCCAGTCTCTGAAGGTTACTAAAAGCCTGTTGAAATGAGCATGGTCAGATCTGCCTGGCTGTTTTGAAATCACCACTTTCTTAATGTTTTAGTGGAAACCTCTCTTTCTCCCCTCATTGAAATGGGTGAAAATAGGGAGTGGAGCAAACTGAGTCAAGCTGGTTATGTCCAGAAAAAGAGTCTGGCCAAAATCACTTAAATTTGTCTCATGATGCTATTTGTTTGCTTCATCTAGAGCCATCCTGTCAGCTTGCTGACTAGTTATAAAACTTTTCCCTGTTTTATAAAAACTGCTTATAACACATCTCCACATTGGACAGGGTTAATCCAGCCCTGGGATGTGTTTTTTAAGCATCATGGAAAACCCTCCAGGACTCTGAGCCCCTTGCCAGGGGAAAAGAGCCACTGATGTGTCCCAAGGGTTGAACTTCCCCGTGGCAAAGAGGGTTCCCCCATGGGAGCGGGGCTGATGGACACCTTGGGGATAAACAGTCCCCACTCCTCTTGCTCCCCCTTGCAGGAAACTGCCTAGAAGAGCCACGGGTTGATTATCTCTAGTGAAGAGAAAAATCCATCTCTCATTTACTTTTAGGATATGCAGTGGATCTGGAGACATCTCCAACAGCCTTTAGTACAAAAACCCTCTGATTGTACCACTTTTCCAACCCAAAAGAGCCCGAGATGTTAGGCAATGCTCTGCAAAAGCGAAAAAAGCCTCCAACACATTCATTGCTGTCGTTTCAGCGCCCTGTTTTGCTTTCCTTCCACAGAACATGGAAAACATCACATCCCAGCCTACCTTACCCTATCCCCCTGAGCTGGCATCACTGTCCCTGGCACAAGCACCTCCTTCAGACCTCCACCAAGACCAAAAAGTGCTTTTTCTGCTCAACTCGGACCAGAGTTTCTCCTCTGACCCAGCTACTGAGAGAGAGGGAAGGATTACACTGATTTGGTGGGTGTCCTCGCATGGATGTGGATGTCACAGATTGCTTCACCTCAGGGTTTCTTCGCTCCCTCATAGAGCAGCAAGGCACATCCCCACCCAAGGGAAAGCTGTGTTGCTGAGGCAGATGCATCAATGCTTTGCTTGAAAATTTGGCCCTTGAGAATGGAGTGGCCAAGTGCTGGGGATTCAGTTTCTCAGGTGTGAGGAATATGAAGCTCCTTGAAGAGTCATTAATAATTTTAAGAAAAAAACCCCACAAATCTGCTTGGAACAGTCTATCTTTGGTCTCTCATTAACAGAGAGGTAGGAAGGCTAAATAGTCCTAAGACATAACCAGAAGGATGAATGCAGTGTTTGGCCTGAGGGAAGATGTGCAGCTAGTTAAGAATGAGATGTTAAAAGCACCAAGAGGTCAGTGAGATTAAGGGCTCCAGCTTAGACTTGGCCCAAAGAATAGTGCCCAGGGCCTTGGACTGCCTCTGCAGCATCCCATAGTGCTCTTAGGAGCAGAGTATGCGTTGCTGAACATTTTATTGAAGAACCATTTCACCTTTTGGAGAACCCAACTCCATCTTGTGCAGGTGCCTTTTCATTTACAGCCAAAAAGAGAAAAAGAATTGCATTTCAATTGTTCATTTGGCGCTTTGATTTCTCTCCATTTCCCTTGCCTTTGTATGTGTGGGAATGAGCATTTGTAGGAACGCTTAATATATTGTAATGTTTTCTGCAGTTGTTTAGTGGGTCCCCTTCTGAAGCCTTATGGACCACCATGGGCTGAGAAACTGGGATAGAAGATCCAGAGAGACAGCCTTGTGCAAATCCAGTGTCATCCCTTTGAAGTCCTTTGGGCTTCCATGGCAGCCAGAAGTAATTAGTGAGAGAAAGGGATTGTAAGAGCTGTGCTGGCTCGCCGTCAGCGCTTCCCGCTGACTTTGAATAAAGCGGAGCTGAGCCAATACCGAGCACTGCTGGAATTACGACACCAAACGTCCAATCTTTTTTTTGAGCACGCTGTGGGGCTCGGAGACGGCTCTCCACAGCACAACTTGTGCTGTTGACCTTGCACTGCTTTGCTACCAAAATGACTTAGCCAAAATACAGTGAGTGTTCATGTGCTGTGGCTGAACTAGTCACATTGCCTCTTCTACATCACAGTCCCGTCGAGTCAGGGTGGCTGTAGGCTCCGGATTTCTTAACAGACTAAGTTCAAGGAAGACCAGCACAGCTACCAACATAACCAAGAGCTACCAAGGGACTTTATACAGCTCCTAGACTTGCAGAGAAAGTCAGTACCAGATAATCAAAATGCTCCTTCTTACCTTACTAAACATCTCAATCTGCTAAGTGCTCTCTCTGCCATGGAGTGCTGAGCCTTGGCAACCAGGACTGCTCCTCCCTCTTGATTCATTCAAGGGCTCCTGCAGTGTGATTTGGTATTTCTGCTTGCCATTTTCTCCCCTCTCTGTAAAGTGAAGTGGGTAAAATTAAAGACATTTGCCTATTGCTTAACATGCCATCTCTCCTGTACCTTCCCCCTAAATACAAGCTTCCCACAGTTGCAGATGTCACCTTCCCAAAGATGCTTCACATGCCTGGGAAAATCTCTCCTCCACCGCTGAACTGAGATCAGGTCTGTAGGGTGCCTGGAGGAGATTACTTCGGGGATGCTTGGGAAGAAAAGCAGGGAAGGAATTTTAAATTTACAGCCTGAAAAGGCAGAAGTACTCTTCTTGCTTTTTTCCCCTCTAGGCATGGCCTTAAGAAGTACATTCCTCTACATCTGTTTTTCTTCTGCTATCTTGCTTTTTTCTCCTCTCTTGCTTTTTTCCCCACCCTCTTTCTCTCTCATTATCTCTTTGCCATGGAAAATAGTAACTTTGCTAAGACTGTGGGCATCACTGAGGTCAGAAATGACCTCAAGAGGTCTTTAGCCCAACCTCCTGCTCAAAAGAGGGCCAGCCTCAAAGCTGGATTCCAAGTTTTGTGTGCGGTTATCAACTCTGTTATAAAGAGAAGCACAGATGTGACAGCAAGCTGTGTTTGGGGCAAACCGCTAACATTCCCAATACAGTTTTCCAACAGTAAATTCTGATTCATTCAAAATAATTGGACAGATGGGAGAATTTTGATTTTTAAGGAGTTAGACAGCAAAACCTCAGAGATGTTTATGTTTGAAACCAAAAGTTCCATTTTTTTGCTTTTTAACATTGGTTATTCTAGCCTTTCCTTCTGTGCTGACGCCTGAGTTTTATATCACTTTACCTGGAGTTTAGACTGAAACTAAATTGTCGCTCCCATGTTTCTACTTTTCACAAGAACTTGCGCTCAGTGAAAAAACTTTGACTTTTCTTCCTGATCTGGAACAAAAGCAAGTAGAAGAATGTCAGAAAATTTCACACCGTGTGACAGGAATTCAACTTTCTGGATGGCTTTCGTTGCTGTCAAGAAGAAGGGTGGCTGGCTGAGACAGCTCATGAAAGCTTTGAAAGTTCATACAAAGGCTCTAAGCTGGCAATGCGTGCCCCAATCCTTGCATCAACTGCCAATATCATGTGGATAGGATTTTTCAAGGTCCCCTCAAAGAACGGAATATATGACTCCCAAGATGCCTGAGGTCTCCAGTTCTGCTAGGCTCCTTTTGAAGAGTCCTAGCCCACTCTCCTTTTTTTTTTTCCAATTCTGCTTTAGATAACCAGAGTGGGCCTCTTGCTCATGGGAAGCATTGTTGTATGTGTCACCTCCCACCAAGAGAAGCAAAGAAGGGGGAGAGAAAGCCACATGAAGATATTAAAAAAAGAAGCTGAAATGTCTACAGACTGCTTGGAGAGTTCATTTTTAATTCACATATCCCTATTTACCATTGAAAATGGCTATTTAGCTATTTATGGCATTGTAAGCAACCTTTTTTTTTCGCTCTTGGTTTCCGCTTAGCCTCAGATGGATGGTTGGCCCGTATGTCTCATACTGCACGTAAGTTGGATGGAAGAAAAAATAGAGGTTATAGAAGGGAGCAGACCTTTTTGGATGGCCACATCTGGTCCCCATGTGTAAGCCTAGTCTCCTGGAAAGCCTGCTGAGGGAAAAAAGCTGCATGCTGTGGTTCTAGACAAGTTTCTTTTATAGATATATTATATACATACATACATACATACACATCCATTTAATATATATGTATAAATATATATATATATACAGAGAGATATTGAGCAAGAAACAGCTTTCAGTATTTTCTTTTCTGAAGCTTGCAGAGCACACTTGGCCAGATGTGGACCACTGGGCAGCACTGATTTATTGTGAAGCATGGCTGCTATTCCTATAGCACTGCTGGACGGTGAGAGGCTGGGGAGAAAAAAGAAACTCCAAATATCCCCGAGTTTGGCAAGAAAGGACCTGGAAAGCAGAGGGAATGATGCAAAGTGTTGGATACGTTTATATGAACTTTCTAACCCACATCTCTCTGCAAAGCACAGGTCCTGGGGATGGGAGAAATTTGGGGTTTAACCTTGCCATCCAGCCAGATCCACCAGCCCATGCCCTGAAACCCAAAAAAGCAGAGCTGGTCCCACTTTTTGGCCAGCAAAGTCTGCCCTGCTCTACTTCCCTGGAAAGGGGATACCTGAAGATACTTCCACTTAGTTTCAAAAACACTGTCAGCATTTATGCACCTCCTTCTTTAGCTCAAGACCTCCAATTCACTGATAATTTAGTGGGAGAAATTACAAGGTAGGAAAATCCACACCACCAGTTGCAAGACCATCTTTTTAAGTCCACTTTAATGCTGGCACCCCTTTTCTTAAGATCAGAAGCCTCTCCTTTCTCCATATCCATGGCAGACTTGGTGTCTTCTTTCCTTAGCACCCCAGGACCCCGATCTTGACTGTGGCAGATAAAATAATGCTGCTGGGATGTGACTGCTAATCAGCAGGACATCTTTGACCTATTATTCACTTAGATGGCAAACAAAATAAGCAGGAACAAAACCAACTTGACTTCTCGCTCCATACATTCGCCTCTCAAGGAACCCATGCTCAATATCATATAAAGGAGGGAGCAAGGCATGAATGCATGAGCATTGTTGATGACCTGGTGCTCTGCTGGAGCAACAGCCTCCTAATATTAAAACCTTGTCAGACAAGAGATCACTGCTGGGACTGAAATACACTTGAACGGTATAAACTGGAGCATAAAATGGGCACTTGAAGGAGTATTTTCACTTGGCAAGACTGTATATTTGTTTGTTGCAAGGCATCTACATATTTCTGTAAATGGGAATTTTGGTGGCAGTCTGGGGGGTAGCAGGATAAAGCACTTATTTCCCTTTCTACTTTCATGTTGGAGAAGGGTGTCTGACGTCCCTGCGCCTTTCTGATCCTCAGAAGAACATCTGCATGGCCCCTTCCAGTGACCCCTGCAGCAGAGAGAATCCATCCACCCTGCCATGCAAATACACACAGCAAAACCCCATAAACTGGCCCTGAGTGAGCAATTGCGTTTGGAAGAGCTCATCAAGCACCAAGCCAAGTGAACTCAAGTGATGGAGCAGCCTCCAGCTCCCAGGGCAGCCAACTCTGAAGTTATTTACATCAACACTCTCAAAAAGATTACATCTCACCCCCAGTTCTCCACACGTGGATGCCATGAATCCTCACCCCAGCCTTCAGGGATAGCTAAAAGCACCAGTACAAGCTCATGTTTCCCCAATGACATGCCATGCAGCAGAACACACTGGGTGCCTACTACCCTGCATGATATTTTTTAGTGGGACGGGAATGCCACAACCCAGCTGCTGCCCTTTACAAAGGACAGGGATCTCACCAATCTCCTGTTTCCCAAACCCGTGGGATGGATGGAAGGATGCACCAGCTCTTTGCAAGCCCAAGGACAAACTGGTATATACGGAGACTCTAACGTGGGAAAGAGGATGGGCAGAGTAGAAAGAGGCTGGCAGTTGGAAAATGATGAGAAAAAGAATAGTGGAATTGGTGGAAAATACTACAAAACTTTCCCCTTTCTTCCCTATCTATCACATTAGCTGGGATTCTTATTCAACAACCTATCCTTGAACTGTGCAGCAGCATCTTGGAGCAGGATCACAGGCTGGTTTGCGACACGTCCAGCGACTCGCTCCAACACAGCAATGCTCACCTTACATTCACGTGCACAAAGGGCCAGCCTGCCCGCAAGGCGTTTTCTCTGACCTTGGCAGCACTTTCACGCTCCTGAGCTAGTTTGCTATGGAAACTGGGTCAGGAAGTCACATCAGCAAGGATACGGGCTTATCCATCATCTGCTTTTGCAGGAAAACTCTGCTCCCGGTACCTCTTTGGAGCAAAAAGGCCCAGGCCTGATAACTGACCTGTTTTTCTCTGCTGGAAAAGGATTTTCACATCTTCCTATGAAAAGCAGCCATTCTGAGACCCAGATTAAAACCAGAAACTCTTCTCTCCCTGCTTTTTTGAAGGACCTGAAGATGATCTCACAATAAAGCAGCAATAAATACCAATGAGTCTCAAATAATTGAATTAGAAGCTGCCATTTGTTGTAGAAAACAAATTTAAAAACATCCCAATACATGCTCAAAGCTTGTATTTTCTCCCTAACAAACCCCAGAATGGTTCTCAACATTTTCTTGAAGTCTTACGAGACAAACTGTTCTAGTCTGAAATACTGCATTTCTGCAGTGTCTACCAATATTGAACATGCTGTTTAATTAAGCCTGCTCACACTCATTAGTGAGCAACATGTATTAATTGTTGCTGACCTTTTCCAGGGACAGGAGCATTACTCCGCAAAGGGGATTACAGCAAACATTTCCTGAGTGTCTGCTCTTTTTTAATGCTACAGAACATCTTGTAAATGACAAAAAACCTTCTTGTTAAGAAGTTATGTATTACATTTTCTTTTATTTAGTCCAGGCCATAACTCTTGCAGCAGAGGGAAATTTCCGTGGCTAAAAACGATAATGAGAACCGTGGTTTGAATAAATGGTCCTTACACCATTGGATGGATGCTGTGGACCCTCTGCTTGGGAGCAGAGGACTTTTTGGGGAGTTCATAAGAGACGGGCTTTGTTCATATGCAAATTTCTTTGCATTTTTGAAAGAACAGATGCAACTTTTTCCACTTTTCTATAGGAGTCAATTTGACTCGGCTGAAAGCAGAAGCAATTGGATTATGCAGAACGTACACAGGAGTTGAAAATACGTCAGGGTTTCCCCCCTGCTCTACATTACGCACAAATCTGGAAATCTGCAGCTTGCAAGATAGATAAATTCTTGGGGATCATCCAAAAGAAAAGTAATTTTCCCATTACAAGTGGACTGAAACTAGAACTGCAAATCCAACCCTCTTAAAAACTGAGCTGCGGTTTGGATGAGACGCCCTGAATCTGGATCAGTCGACTCCCATTTTGATGTGGGAGCCCAGATCAGACCGGTTTCATAATACTGTTTTAGATGTGACCGAAAAACTCATGCAAGTGACAGATATTTCGATGTTTTCCTGCTTGCAAAATGGCTGTAAGTCCTGGTTTTAGCCAAGAAGCTTGAGTACTGTGAGCAAAATCTGTCAGCATCAAGGCTAGGACCATTTTTCAATGAAGTTAAAAGCCTTTCTGAAACCCAACTCCCAACCAAACCACACGACGGCAGCTTTCCGTAGCTTTTTGGAGGCTAGCTCAAACACAAAATTTTGCACCCTTCTGAAAAGATGGTTTTGGAGGCAAGTATTTCCTTCCTTTGCTTGGCTTTCCTTCCAGTAACTGCTCTTGATGTTCCCGTCTGTTTTGCAAGCTGCAAAACGTTTCCCATTTGCAAACTGAGCAAGTTTTAATTACTCCCATAATTTTGCCTGGAAGGGAAGAGCCAACCATATTAATCAGATAATGAGAGCAATTGCTCTGAGTACCATACTCCCAAATACACAGGCCAGGCTATGATCTCAAAAAACAAACCCAAAGCAATATTGGCATTGTATAAGCATGCATTAAAGCAAATGAAAATTTCCTTCGGAGCCTTCTCTCCAGCTCTGGGTCTCACATACCCTTAGGGATGTCTGCATATAACCCATTACCTCTCTTTCCTCCATCCTCAGCCCCTATATCTACAATGAGGACCTTTGCCAAATAATACTTCTAGCTGTATCTGAAGGATAAGGCATGCAAAGCTATGGGGCATTCAAATAAAGATTGGAAACAATTTCCTTACAGGAAGGAGCTATCCCAGTTTGTCTTCCTTTCCGTTTGATTATAGAGCTCAGATTAGGGATAGTCAGGAAATTACATCGTCTTTGGAAAAATTAAAAAAAAAAATATGAGAAGAATATCATGGAAAAGGAATTTTTTTTTTCATTTCCTGCCAAAAGACAATCCCACAACAGTTTTGAGGTTTCAAAGGTTCAGTTCCTTTTTTTTCCCTGTAAAGTTTTACCAGAACAAATACCACTTTGCACATGCTGCTTCTTTTTAAACAAAACATAGGTCACAATAAGAACGCGCATACATTTTATTCCTACTCAATATTTCAGTATTAAAGATGGATGGATACTGATGGAGTCACAAAAAGCCAACATCTGCCCCGTGACCTAGAGCAGATCCTGAGCACTGCTAAGACGACTAACATGGCTGGGTGTATTTATGACCAGACGGAAGAATTCTTGGCTTTTATAGCAGAAGTTTATCCCTGGTGCTTTTTGGTGAACAACAGATCTAAAGAAAAGCTCATCTGTCACTGCAGTGTATGACCTTTGTTTTTTTCTAACCTGAAAAGCAAGCAGGCTGTGTATCCTCTGAGCAAAGGCAAGCCCTTCTAGGCAATAAAGTAGGAAAAAGAGAATGGGAAATATGTTGGGCCTAAAAACCAAATCTATGATGCTATGATCAGTCAATCGTCAGTCGGTCAGCACGGACAAACCTGTGGTTTTACCTCTGCTTCTGACAAAACTCAGTGGGGAAGAGGGAGAGAGCAGAGCTGTCTGATGGATAGAGGTGAAATGCAGCTGAATTATTTACTTCCAGTATTAGATTAACCGCACTATGGAAACGACAGGACCAGGTGGTTCAAATGCTTTCATCAAAATGATTTATGTTTGGCTTTTGTAAGAAGATATTATATGACAGGCTATGCCATGCTCAGTTTAACTCAACCTGGATGGTCTTAGTGCTGCCGATTCCCTGCAGTTTACACACGTGTATGATTTTTCTCTAGTACCAATATGGCAAAAAAGTCAGCTGCGCGGTTCTGCAAACAGGATCTCTCAACTCGCCATTACCCACCTGTAATAACTTGCAGCCATCACCCTCATAGACCCATGAAATCCGATCAGAGATGGTCACCCAAATCCTCCCTCCTTCTGAGTACAGCACAGGCAAACCTGGTCCCAGTTTTCAGGGCTAAAACTGCAGAGAGTGGCAGGACAAGCCCCCTGCAGAAAGGGAAATGAGAGCAAGCCATCAGCACTGAGCTGGTGAAGTAATAAATCTTCCTTACAGAGATAATCAGATCAGTCTCGTCTGACAATGCAAAGTCAAGAGCAGCACGTGCAAGGCTGGCGGCACATGGGAGAACTGGTGGCGGAGGGACTGGAAACACAGCGAGGCTCATACACAGCACCCGTTCGTATTTTAGCAGGGGTTCAGAGCTCAGTGTCATTTCCTGATGGGACTACACATGGTGTCTGCCTTCAGATCTTTCCCTCTGGGCAGTAATAATTTGTATATCATAGCCATGTTTACATCCAGCCTTAAATACATGCACCATCACAGGAATTAATTCCTGATGTGCAGCTGGCAAAAGGGATGCTTTTACCAACAAAGACCTAAACCTCTCTTATGGAGGGTAGGCACACCACCAGTCAAAAACCATTAAACTATATCCAAAAATCCTAGAGACACAATCACGTTTTCATGCATACGGTAATGAATTTCTCTGACGTAAACCACGACTCCCTTTAAGAGCAAAGTACTGCTTTCATTGCAAGCTGCTGGGGAGCTGCCCCTAGCTGGGCAGCAGAACGGGAGAGAGCAGCTCTCCAACTTTCTGACCAACTTTCCTAGCTTAAGCTTTTGCAGCTGTGCTACAGTTGAAAAATTTACACACAAAACCTTTGGTGGTGCTGCTGCTTTGGCCTTTCTAAGGAGAGGAATGCAGTCTGAGCATCCTAGTCCTGTGGAAGAGGGATGACCCATCTCATAGCTTATCTAAAACCTGTGGGCAATCACTATGGCTTTGGTAATGGGTCTTTAGTGTTCCCTGTAAAAGAAACAATCTCAGCTGTGAGTTTATCATGGTATTAAGGCCTGTGCTTTGCTGGGTGTCTAGGATTGATGGAGATGCAGCTGCCTGGAGGGGGCTGGCTCCTTTCTGCAAAGTGTTCCTGCTCATTCAAGGCTCCAGCAAGATGCTTTGCTGTCACTTGTGTTAGGGAAAATGACAACAATACAGTGACCACAAGGAGATCCTTTCATGCCAGACCAGGAGGTGCCAGCCATACTGATGAAGGAAGGGGCAAGAGGGAGAGACATCACATCAGGAGCTGCAGAGAAGGCACCAAATCTTCCCGTGGTTTCTTTTTATATTTTTTTTTTTAATTTTGCCCTGGCATGAAAATGACTGAACTGAGAGGGGCTTCTTGAAACAGCAAGACAGAGGGGAGCAATTACTCTTCAAGTCCCACCTTGCTGGGCGAAGTTTCCACCTACAGCTCATTTTCTTGCCTATGGGCTGCACCAGCCAGACCCTCCCTGTGGCCTTCAGGCTCCAAGTGTAGCCACATGTGCCCTTTTGGAGAGTGGCCCTGGTCCTCTGACCCCAGCCTGGTGTCACACAGCTTTGCACTAAAGCCTCGGTAACCTATAAAACACCCAATTTGGCAGAGATGGGGATTTCACAGAGGGGAAAATGCACTGATGACACAGTGGCTGCTCAGCAGACAGGGGACAGCACGGCATGGTGGCTCGCCCTCCCACCCACTCCATCCTGTGCCTCCTCCATGCTCATCTCCCAGCCCTGCTCCTGCAATCCACTGCACAAAAAACGCCTTTCAAGAAGCTCCCGTTTATCCATTTTAAATATCCCTCCCTGGGGAGCACTCATTAGATAGGAATCTTAGAGCAACAACCAGCAAAGTCTTTGTAACCCTTGACACGTGGGCATTTGAAATGGGCTGGAGAAAACCCGTCTCTTCCCCAGTTTAACAAGCACCTTCAGACCAGGGGAAATGTGAAGCATCAGTTTGTTTTCTTTCATCATTACTGAAGACCAAAACAAAGCCAGGAGCATGGCAGAGGGTTCCCTGTATCAGCAGGGAAACAGGGAGGGGGCAAGGCAGCATCATTAGCAGAGCAAGGCACCACACTCCAGCTCCTGCATCTGAAGCTGGGTGACTCATCCCAGGAAGCCCCTCTTCCTCCACCCATCCCCTCTGAGAGAAGCCCGTGGGGGTCCCAGCTCCATCCAAGACCTGCAGGACCCTTGCCAAGCCAGCAGCCCCTACACCGTCTGCAACGATCTGATCACCACTCTGCTGCAATGGAGACAAATCTGCTTTCACAAAACATCCCAACACAGCAAATATTTTTTGGCTAGCTCTTCAGTGAGGTAAATAGCTGTGGCTTGTAAGCACCAGGGAAAACACAAGGATACTTCTGATCTGATGACACAGCTTGTCCTAATCTCATTTGTCTCTTTGAAACATCAGCACTGCACATTAAATCATGCTACATAGCCTATAGAGCTAACCATCGCTTCAGCTCCTGATGGCCACAAGATGAGAGTTTTACAGCAAACACCCTGCTGCCTCTGACCTGAGGGCTGTAGGTCATCATGGCTCATCTGCCAGAGCCCTCAGGCACCCCTCACCCGCAGGGCAGGTCCTGCCCGGGACCAGCCCCTCAGTGCCCTGTCACCCTTGGTGCTCACTCCCAAGCCCTGCCAGTCCTTTTTTCAATGGGTCATTTGCCACGTGCTCACACTACCAGGTTTGCATTCAAAACATCTAAGCAGTCTTTTAAAAGTTCAGCCTTCGAACAGGTTTAAATCCTAAAAATCTTGCCAAGTAGAGGCTGTATTTCCATATCCATCAGAAACATCCTGCAACCCCTCATGGACCAGAGAGAAGCGTTCCTACCAAGGCCTGGGCACCATCTGTCCTAACATCATCACTCTAGAACAGCTGGAACACTGACATACACTTGCAAAACATCTTTCTTTATTCCTACTTTAAACATTTTATTTAGTATTATATATTATTATACAGTAATGTAAGTATTATTTAATATTCCAGCCCTCCCTTCAAGTAGCATCAGGTGTCCTGTAAAATATACAAACTGGTAGATAGCAGTGGTTTCTTGACCTTCTCTGCACCACCCACTATTTCATGAATCCCACCAAGGCACCTCTTACTCCTCTCCTCACTAAATTAAACAGCCTTAATCTGTTTAACCCCCTCCTCTACCTGTGGGAGACTTTCCAAGCTCCGCTTCATATCTGCTTCCCATTGTTGGCCCTGCTCCAGTCACGTTTCCCTCTGGCTTGGGTATAGGAGAGCTCCCCAAGGAGATGGTGCTCCTCTCAATTTACAGAGTGTCATCCCCTCAGGATTGCTCTCCAACTCATAAAGTAGTCAAATACCTCCTGGGACAGGAGCCAGGCACCACCGCTCTATGCAGCATCTGCAGGGCTGTAGCATTGCCAGGGCTGGTGTCACAGATTGTTTCAAGAAAGCATATTTCTACCTACAAAGTGTAAAGCTGGACATTTCTTCCATGGGAGGAAGAGGTGAGAGAGCTAAACCTGCCTCTGGTATTGTCATTTTGGGGTTCAGAGTTAAAGGTTGATGAGGAATTACCCTTGAGTTCTCTGCCATAGATACCTAAGATCCCAGTTGCTCCCGTTTTGGATATCCTTAGGACATAATAATGGTGCTCATTGCAGCCCTGCAGCTAGAATTGAAATGTCACCTCTGAAAGGTCAACAACACAGCACCAACGCACTTGGCAGCTTCTGTGCGGTCCTGGCAGCTCCTGGCACACAGGGATGTTCAGGGACTTCAGTTTCATGAAAAGGATGGGTTTGGCCACCCTTCAGTCCCCAGCTGCTGCTCTGTCAAAAGTATTTTGCCATGCAGCATCCCTGTAGCTGAGGGAGAAAAATATTTTCCTCTTCCACACAAATTTTCTCTGGTTTTTCACTAAGAAAACGGTTTTTAAAGAATGAAATGAAACCAAAAGCAAAGTGATTTTGCTTTTCTCACAAATCCCCTCTTTCTGGTGGGGAGATGGAAAATTAAATGGGAGGTGAAAGGAAAATAAGGAAAAAGCGTTATTTAGAATAGTAGTTTTTCCTCATGAAAAACTGAAAAAAAAACCCCAACTAATAAAAAAGAGCTGAATTGCCATGCCTCCTGTGGGCTCACTTTGTCCCTCTAAGCCTGTCACCCTGCAGTGATTCAGACATTTGCACACATGCTCACACTTCAGCCTTTGGGCTTTCCTGCAGTACAATGGTTTAAACCAAAAATGATGAGGTTGCAGGCAGAGGAATGGGAAGAAAGAGCAAATTGGATCCCTCCAAAGATAAATGCCTTGTGGAAACTCAGATGTCTGTAAGCCTCTCACAACTCATTGCTCCAGAGCAAATGCGCTGGTGGTCTCCATCCAATGACGGGCACACATCCAACCTGCAGACTCCCTGACCCAAAATGACAGCAGCTGTTGAATGTCCTGGCAGCGTCGGCTGGACAGGGAGAGCACCCAGACATGGGACACATGCACAAGCCCTCTCCATCCCTGAGGGAGGGCAGAGAAGGCCAGCACTATTTTGGTGGTACACAGTAGCCCATAGCATGATGAAGATGGTCCACTAGCTGCATGCCAGCCGTTCCTTGGACAAACTGCTGTTTTTCCTTAAAGGGTAATAAAGCTTCCCAAGAGAACTGCATGGGAAAGAAATTAAGCGCCGAGACCAAGATCAGGCAGGATCTAATCAGCCCAGCTTAAATTCTGATGTCACACCCAATTGGCCCCCATCCCAAGATGGGATGTGCGGTTCAGTCAAGTCGAGTGCCAGCACATCAGTGAGATGGGCTGTCCCAACCCAGACAAGGCAGATCACACCACCAGTGGACACGCTAGCGCTGCCTACACCTCTTAGGCCAAGCCCATGAGAGCTGCTGGATCCACCCATGAGAGACCACCAAACAACCGGAGTGATTTTTTTCAACATGTTGCCAATCTATTTCTCAGTGTAGAGGGATTTCCATAACTTTTCACGCATATGGAGATCTTATTTTTCCCTTCTTTTTCAATTACATGTTTCATTAACTGCCTGCACCTCCTGATTTGCCAATAACTAGCTGAAGTTTCCAGCCTGAATAAAAATGAAGAGGGAAATAAAGCAATGATCTATTACCATTTACAGCTGCCACAGGATGATGCAAAACTTAATCAGTTGTTTGCAAAATGCTTTCACTAGCAGGGAAAAAAAGCTGGAAAAAAAGCAATCCCTTGCTGAAGATAATTTCCACCCCATCTCCCTCTCAATTCTCTTTTAAAGAAATGCCTGGGGAAGTGGAAGTCCTCAAAGTGTGTCCCATTGATGACAGCTCCAGGGTCTCTGCTAGAGAAGGCTCCCAAACTCTTTCCAGCAATGCCATTGCTGCTGGCCCTTCCCACTGGTCACCAAACCATGGGGCCACTTTTCTTCTGACCACACACAACCCCACTGCAGGCAAAAGAGTCACCCTTGAGGACCAGAGGGCCGGCAGATCTCCCTCTGGCTTTGTCAGCGTTCCTCAGATGGGCTTTTTGAGGACAAAGCCATCAGCTCCTTTCCTGACAAGACCAGTCCAGTGAGATTTGCTAATCTGACATGGTTCTGCCAGGACTGAGAGCTCCATGTAGCTCTTTGGTAAAGAGATGGACAGCAGACAGATATGAACTTCTGGAAAAGGCAGCCCCTTCCAGTTCACCTCTGCTGAACCATGTGAGGAGTGGTTTCAGCTCACTGTCAGCCATCACCACTGCCCCAGCAGTGTTACAGGAATTCAGCTGGTCCCACACTGTCACGTTTCTCCCTGATAATACCTCTCTGCTCCCTGCCTCAGCCCACGTTAATTGTGTATGACGTCTTAAAGACCACCCAGCTTGAGCTGCAGAGCATTCAGCAATGGATAAAAATAACAATTGCATTAAGTGAGGCAATGCTCATTGCCAAAAAAGATTAGCAGTGGGAAAATTCCTCCTTTAGGGAGCTTTGCAGCCAAGGACCTGCCCTTAGGGTTCATGACCGACAGCATGCCCCACGTACGTTTAACAGCTATGGGTAAAATCCAGGAAGAATTACGAGACTGGTGAGTTCCTCTAAATCTTGCTTTTGTCCTCATTCCTAAAAGAGAGAGTGTGGTCAGGTCAGTGATCCCAGAAGAACAGTAGGCAATTGGCACCAAGGCTCATTTATCAAAGATGTTATAGAGGCAGCTGGTGTCAGGAAGGATGTACCAACTGGAGCATCATCTTCCTTCCAGTCCATTTGTTGTTAAATACGAACCAAAAGGAACTGAGGATATCAGAGATAGAGGAAGAATCCCTTCATTTGTATATCAAAAAGATTTCCATTGAGCATCTCTGAGGATGGGTCCAGAGGTAGGCAACCCAGCCTGCCAGTGAAGAGTGCATTGTACAATGAAGAGCCATGAAAAGGCAGGAGCCAAACTACGGATTACAGAAAAAAATATTTCCCAGAAGTGAAAGAGGAATACTGACCCTCCCTCCAAGTATTTTTATTTTGTAAAAAAGCAAAGAAAGAAAAACCAGAGTTGAGACTTTGGTTAGATACAAGTGAATTAACCTGTCAGTGTGCTTATAGAAGGATACTGCTGTAGAACCCAGAAAGGTTATCATGATCTTGGCCCATTGCTGAATTAGAGACCTAATACTTAGCTTCAAGTACTTGGAAGTCTGTTAAAAATGTTTCTCTTCCTTGGGTATCTCAAAGTCAAGGACTGTTGAGTCAGCCTGTTTAAAGAAGGTATTTAAAAGAGCCAGTTGTTCTGATGTTTGTAACCTTAATGATCCCATTAGAAGAAGGATTTGAGGTGGGCACAGAGAAGCTTGTCCTCTACACAACCAATAGTCAGCTGTTAGTAATTCCCTGCGGGGCTTAAAGGCTACGTCCATTCTCCAACTCTCTCCAGTGCCTGCTCTCAGAATATTCAGGAAAGTCTATTATATGGTCTTATACATGTTTTTGCTGGAGAAAGCACTTCAACAGCGGACTTTGCACTTTATACACAGAATTGGATTTGTATGGCTGCCCTTCATCCTTTAAATCCCATCAGAGGTTACTTAGCTAATTTTACAGTGCAGCATGGATGCCACCTTTGTGTTACATAAAGACATGTCACATCAGAAACACAGCCAAGTCTTGCACTACCATTAGTCTAAGTTGCAGAGGCCCATGCATGCATGATCTTCTCATGTTTTTCATTCATTTTCTCCTTTTCATAGATAATACAGTTCCCTCTCCCCATCTCCAGCCAGTTTCTAATCACTGCTAAGAAGCAGCCTTGACACCTTGTGAAGGAAGAGTAAAACACTGGGACAGGAGAGCAGGCAACAGTAGTATTTAGTCATTAAAGCCATTTCTCTGAACCTCAGACTATTCCGAACTTGCCAAAAATTCTTCTGAATGAGTTAAAAATTACACGACATGACAACTGTGTATAGATAGCCATGACAAAAAAGGCCTCTAAACACCTTCCAAATCAATTAATATGTTCCCCCAGTACATAAGCCTTTTTCTGAGAGCCCAAGGGCCCAATTTTTCTGCTTCTGATTAATTTTACTTAATCAGAGAGCTTGTTAGTCCCTAGCAAGCACCCCAAATCTATGGGGCTGCTGCATCATGCTCAACCTCCTTTGGATTACACTTATGGGATTCAGTGATGGTGCCACCCAGCCAGATGTTTCCAGTGCCTTTCCAAAAGAAATGTGTCTTTTCTTTTATTGGACACCATAGCAAGAGAGCCCATATGGAATGTAAACTCTGTGTCCAAAGATATATATTTCCCCTTACTGTTTATAAACACACAGAGCCCTGTTCTTCCCCCAGTGGGGTTATATGAACCCAGAATTTATCAATGTTGGAGAACATACTCCTGATTTATACTGAAGTGAACAAGCAAATTGCTTGCAGGAGAAAACATAGATTAGGCAAGCAATCGCCACTTTGCATATAGATCTGAATACATATACAATACAATATTTAGATTACTTGCAATAAACAAACTTGCCTCAATACCCACAGAAGCAAACCTCTGATCCAGAGGGAAAGGCAGGGGAAATATTCTCATCTTCCCCAGTGGGAAAGGAGGCTTCTCAGACATTTAAAACGCCTTTAGCAACACTTTGATTTGGTATCTGCTTTGGCATCCTCAAGCCACCCCTCAAACTTTTTTGGCTAAAAGAGCAGGGTCAGGGTGTCACGAACCGTATACCCACAGACCTACAGAGCTGTTGCTGGCTTCTCATCAGTTTGTTCTTGCTTGTCTGTAGCTCCAGGCTCCCTTTCCTTGCTGCTTCTCCTGCCTTGCTGTGCTCCATCCCTGCCCCCCAGGACCACAGGCTGGTCCCGAGTGCTGCTAAAGGCAGACGGCTAGGCTGGGTCTATCTTCTCTCACCCAACTGCTGGCCCAGCCTTCAGTACCTGCAAAAGTCATCCTGCAATTCTAACAGAAGCAGGCACATGGTTTCTGTTCATGGGCTAAAAAGCACAGAAATGTAAATACATTAATTTGGTAGCTGGTAAGGTAATAAGGATGGTTAGCATCAAGTGTCCTTACAAGACACTAGAGAAGCCACTAACGTTTTGACATCAAAAAAATTACGATGCTTGCAAGGCTGAGCTCTGATAATGATGCATATTCTGGCCCCAGTACTGCTGTTATTGTTGAAAAAACATGAATGTACTGGTAACAGAATAAAGCATTCTATATATACATATGTTTACACCCACACATATTTATAGATATACAAGCACACACACAGGAGGGGACAGATAAATATCTGTAGTTCACAAATGAGCAGTTTTAGGAAACTGCAGGGCAGGAGGCAGAATTTTGTTTAAAGAACAGTTTCCCCCTTCCTCCCTCCAAGACAAGATCTCCAACATCTGCCACCCATCATCTTCCAGCCAAGCCTAAGGGGTCGCAAGCGCAAAAGAGATGTCACACAGAAAGGTCGCATTTTGGTAGGGTATTCACTTGATTTTGGATGGATGAAGAGCACTAACTGTGCTCATCCCCTGCAGCTTCTCCCTGACAGAGCTGCAAAAGTCTGGCAGGGTGCTGCTCCTCTTTCACGTTGATTTAAAGGGTTGGGGATACCTCTCACAGCCAAAGGAAGCCAGAGGCAGGTTTAATCACCAGCACTGGATCTCCCTCCCTCCATCCTCAGGCACCATTTCATGACTGTACCTGAATGTGGCTGGAAATGCCTCACTCCTTTTATCTGCTTTTGTAATACTCTTATGGAGGGAATCTGGGATCAGCAAGCTTAATAAAGCTCAACGTGTTTAGAAAAGCAGAAGAGGGCAGAAAAAGGGTAGATAAATAAACATACTTATAGACACACAAATAAAATCCCAGAGGAGGGAGGAAGGAAAAAGCTGTATTACAGCAAAGGAGCCCTGTTAGCACAAGACTTGAGTGCACAGGCCAGGAGCAGGGAAAGACTGAAACCTGCAGCTTCTATGCATTAGTGTAACTGTGTGCTGGGACAGCATCCCTCCAGGAGCAGGCAGAAAAAACCCAATGGTGGAACTGGACCACATTGGTTTCTGGAAGGGGTTGAGAAGAGAACATGAAGAGGGTCTCCATGGGCCGGGGACTCACCTTGAGCTCTGACTCCAGCCTGGAAAAGCACCGAAGTCAAATGCCACATTGGAGCATCCACCACCACTGTGCTCAATGGAGCAGCATGGATGCAATTTTCCCCCACATCACTTGTGTGGGGGTCTCTGGCCTCTTCATTTATTATTTGCAAGGCAGCATTTGAAAAGCACCCAATGAGCAGCACCCAGCAGAGCCTTTTGCTGCTTGCAGGACCTTAATGCTAAAAGAGTTTGAGTGACTCCTTGCAAACTGACTGCTCCAGACCGCTCAGAGCTGGAGGATGCAGAGCTGAAGCATCTCAGCCTTTCCTCCTGCAAACGGTTCTGCAAACACATCCCCCACTGGACACATGCACAGGTATGGGTGATTTGCCCAGGGCGACAGCAGTCTGGAATATCTCAACATCGGGTGGCTCCTGTTGCTGCACAACAGGAAAAATGGATGGCCATCAGCCAGAGGGAAGGGGCCACCACTAGAAGCAGAGATTACATTAGCAAAGGCGGGTACATGTTGCAGCCCAAGAAGCAGAAAGCTATCACAGCTTGACTTCAAGCCCAACCACTCCTTCTGGAGATTAGATCCTCAGAGCAGCAGGAAAAGATTGATGTCAAACACCTTCCCCTGCTCCGGGATATTCCTTCAGGAAGGCGATGCCAAGCCACATGGAAGCACGCCCTTCCTCACATCAAGCGGCAGGAGACAGCCTCCAGCGCGGCTGCTCAGAAATCCCTGCTTGGGCTGAGCGGCAATACGAACCATGAATCACACATGCTTAGCAAATTCCTATCGTAAATGTCTGGCAGCTTAACTTATACTGGCTTCTGCAGCATGAGAAATGTGTGCTATTTTCCTAAGAATATAATAAAATAAGACCTCTTTCTTCCTTCTATTATCCCTCTGAGGGGAGTTAGAGGTTTCTCTTTCTGTTCCAGGCTGTCTGGAGGCATATGATGGAACAAAGACATAGGGATTAGAAAAAAAATCCACTCTCTGTACTTTTGATACTCCTTCTTTGCAGCTAACTCTCTTGATCCTAGCCCAAGACCCATCTTCCTTTTAGCCCAAGAGGACCATTGCAATGAAGTCACATTGGCTTGCCTATTAAAGGCACAGACCAGAAGATGAGCTAAACAAACATGGTAGTTGCTGTCACAACCATTTTTTCTGTAAGGCTGGTTGTTCTCCAGTGTCTTTGGACAGCTCTTCATGAGAGCCCAGAAACGACTGATAAATTACCCCAAAACACTTTGAGATGTGTCATGAGTCCTTGGCATCTAACATATGTACCAGGGACAGGGTGGATGCTGCAGTCTGAGGGTTATTTTGCAGTATGTTTGCTCTCATAAGTGAGTCAGAGTAATGTGAAGGATCAGGGGTATAGCTCACTGCAGCAAGCCCATGCCCAGGGGCACTGCCAAGCACCCCCAGAGAGGTGGTGAGAGCAAACTTCCTGTGAAAGCCTGCTAGAAAGCTTCTGCAGGAGATGTTTTCCCGACTTAAAAAGCATAAAATCAAAATCCTTCCCTAGATAATACTCCTTTTGTTTGAGGGGGAAAGCAGTCCTGAAAAAGCAAAGTTTTTCTGTTGGAAAACTTGAATAGCTAAGTCCTGGGAGACCATTGAACTCACTTTCCACAGCCATCAGGAGGAAGGTGAAGCTGAAATACTCCATCCGGAAAAGGCCCTAGGGAAAACAAAACCTATTTGTTCACTGCAGATTTTTCTCCTCTTTCTTTATTGAGAGGAGGGGACCCTCTTGATGCAATCATCCACATGGGAAGCAGGGTCCTTTTTCCTACTCGGCTCCACCTGCCACCAGTTTACAGATTCAAGCACAAAATCCTTTCCCAGCCAATGTGAGCTGCACCCACATCTCTGTGTCACTCCAAGACCCCTTTCCTCCGAGTCCAGCAGCCTGACAGAGACTGCAAGCTGGGCAAAGCAGAGTTTCTCTGTTTAACTAGCATAACCCCTGTCATTCAAACTATCTGACCACACTGCAGCAAAGGCAGAGAGGGAAAAAGAGCCAGAACACCACAATTAGCTCCCTCGTGTTCAAGAAAAGCCCTTGGAGGGGGCAGTTGGGAGCTGCACAGAATTGAGGTACCTGGCCACCAGAGATATGCCCACGTCTTGAGAACTAGATGCAAGATTTGGGGATATTTTTTGCACGGGATGAAACAAACTGCACCACCCAAATTGCATGGTAGTTAAAATAAATACGTAATAAAATCTCTTTCCAGACCAGCTCAAAGCGGAGTTGGAGATGTTCCTTTCTCAGTTAAAAAAGCAGAAGTTGGGGAACAACCTGGCTTTTGTATGAAGTCAAGCAACACATTGGATTATGTTGACACAAAACTCTTGTCAGCACATTGCAAACACCTCAAGGCTAAACATGGCTCTGGGGCAGACATACCTCTCACCTCTTAATTCCCAAAAACCAAGAACGGCAGAGCAGGCAGCATGGAAAGGAGGGAGTAGAGCAAAGGAAAGGACCAGAGGCCACCAAGAGCCCAGAAGGATTTGCCCCAGCAAAGCTCCTACACAGCGAGCAGATTAGGAATCGGCCTAAGCATCATTGGCTCAGTGGCACTTGCTGTAAATTTTGGGCAGCAGAAGGACATGCACCGCAGGTCCTGCCCTGGGTCCACTCCCTTTTGGAGCCAGCAGGACTTCTGCCAGCAGTGCAAATAGTAGCAGGCTCTAGAGATGGGCTTCTCATCTAGTCACTGAGAGCTGTTTTAACTCACAAACCCAGCAGGAAAAAAAATAAATCATTGGTGCTTTTGTTGGATCCCTTTTTTCGCCAGGTTAGTGAATTAAATCAGGGCCTGATAAGCACTGAAGCCAGCATTAAATAAACAGAGGGAGTGCAGGACTAGAGCAAGAATGAGAAGAAAGGGAATCTTCCACTATTTTTTAAGGCAGTACGTCGTTAGACCACCTCTAGTTGCCTCCTAAAGCCAAACCTTGGGAGCTAGGATGGTAAGAAACAGCCAGCTGCTACCAAAACCACCAGCCAGTAAATGCAAGAAACAGAACAAAATACAACCTGCCCAAGAACCACATTCTGGGTTGGGCAGCTTGATAGAGCCAGCTAAAAGACACTGCCCATGCAGATGCATTCACAAGAAAAGGGGGACCATCTGGAATGGAACCTCATTTGACCGCATTTGACCTCAAGATCCAAATTCCAGCCCAAAACTCTGCCTGTGGGAGGAAGAAAGCAGCCAGGCAAAAACAGGAGGTGGGAGGCTCTTTGCATTTTTCAGATTGACCCTCCGAAACAGAACATAGGAAACCTTAAAATGCCCCTCTTGAAACGTCCCCAGGCACCTACTCACATGTTATGGAGACCTGGTATCTGAGGATCGTGATGGAGACAGTCTTGCACAGGCTCCTGGACCAAGGTGGGAATGAGGAATCCATCAGCTACTCCTCTTCCAGGTTCTACCATTCACATGCATGGCAGCTAAATATAAAAGAAGTCTTCCCAAGGTGGGTATAGGCAAGACAGTCTCTAGCAGCGCTGCCCATGAACAGAAATTGCTAAGCGGTATTGAAAACATCACCGGTAACATTTGGGGTGGGTGGAACAGCAGAGAGGCAAAATAAAAGTTATTAAGAAGTGGTGAAATAATTTCCAAAATAAAGTAGAAAGAGCAGAAGAAAAATGTTCTTAGAGCCGATGGAGCAGGCTCTGTCTCCTCCCTGGCTGCTTCTGGTTTCACCAGGTGCACCCACCCACTTACACACAGCGGTTGGTGAAGGACAAGTCCACATCTGCCTTTCCTGAGAACTTTGTGAAGTTGCAAATCCCTCTCTTCCCTTCTCCAGAGCAAGCAAACACAACATTTCCAGTCTCTAACTGCCTGCCTTCCACCATTTTACCTTTTACTTACTTTCACCATGCTCCTCCTCAAATGGAGAGGCAAGAAATGCTCTCAGTGCTCAAGGCCCAGAAGCACCTTTATTTGTTGGCAAAAGGCACTCTGTCTTGCTCTCATCACCCTGCTCTGGGAGGCCAAAGGTCTTAAATCACCTGGTCCCAACACCTGAGGCCCCACTGCACTTGCTACTACTGAGAATCTCTTGGGCCAACTTCTCCTGACCTAGGTCTTGGATACTACTGGGACCCAATCCAGAAAGATGTCCTTTCTTGTGGGTTTTAGGACTGTACAGGTTCTTCTAATTTCTGAAAGATCCCTGCTCTCTACACCAAGCTCAGCCTTATCTTGTGTGCATACATAGAGCGTTCCTATGCGCAGGTGATCAGACACACCACAGGCTGGGCAATGAATAGGGTGATCCCCACTATGTCAGGCCTTTCTGCCTACTTCCTTAGCCATGGATGTTTGCTTTCCATAGCTAACTAGTGTGGCTTCCCCTTTAATTAAGATTACTGCTGTCCTTCCCTTCTCTATGCTTATTAACCTAAGCAGGAAAAAGTGAGTAGTAGCCTGAGACAGGCATAGCTGAGACATGAAGAGCAAGAGGCAAGCTCAGCTATGTCCTCAGTAGCCCCATACTAATGCCAACAGTCATAAAAACCTCCTTCTCCCTTGCTACCCCCATTCCTAGGCTTGCTCAGCTCCAGCCCTATATCCTCTCCTGAGCCAGCTCCACCCCATCGTTAGGATGAAGTCCCACCTTGCTCAACCCCATACTAAGCACCCAGAGTTGGTCCAGCTTGCCCTCCCTGCTCCCCCAACCCCAACCCCATGTAGCTAACATGCCGGCCAGGTAAAACTGCAGGCAAAGTCCCTTCCTTTGAATCAGCTCTATTGGCCGCACGTGTTTTGCATTAAGAGTGGGCTATGTTTCCAGTAATTAATGCTCTTGCAGTCTCCTGAGTAGCACCACAATCTGAGATTAATTGTAACAAGAAATCATCCATTTTGTACTCCTGTTAACAAGATCCAGTGCTTAATTTAATTGCATGACCCCTCGAAAGCTCAGAAGAAGAGTATGACCATACCTGCCAGCCTTTCCTCAGGGGTCTTAAAATACCACATAAGAACAAACACCACTACTGCCATTTCAGCAACTGGGGAAACTGAGGCACAGGAGGTGACGTGACCGTTGCTGCTTATCCAGCTGGCCCATGGCAGAGAATATATCTCAACAGAGTTACAGTCCAATCTGAGACCCACAACACCAGACACAGGGTAATTTTCTGCAGCTACATGTAGGGAACATCCCATGAGGGAGACCCACTCCAAGCAGACTGCCCCAAATCAAGCTGCGAGGATTCTTCTTTGCCAGATGCTCCTGTGGGGACAACTGGTTGGATTCTGCAATCTCTACAAAGCTCAGAAAGGCTCAAAATTTCTATTCCAGATTTGAAGGAAAAGAGACCTCCTTCAGCTAAGAGTAAGAGATAAAAAAGAAGTACTTAAGGGAGCTTTTTATCAACATTTGACATAGGGGATAGCAAAGTGTCTGTTGACGGCTAGGGGAGCTGTGTATTTGGCTAGCACCAGGATATAGTTCAGGAGGGCAAACCCCTCACTTTTAGATCTTCATTAGACTGCTATTCCCTCCAGCTCTGTCTTTGAAAAGAAGATGCTGAGCTTTGCAATGACAGGCAATCATCTGAAGCAGCCTTTACGATACCAACCCCCTCATGCCTCCTCACCCTGGCAATAGTCTCTCTGCTGCATCCTTAGGGATTTAAGTTTTAATTCCCCAGGAGACGCTTCCTGCCTGGGTCATGGTTGGTGCAGTTTGCTTTGCACCACAGCACCCTCACTTTCCTTCAGAGGGTCCTGAGATCCGTCTGCCAATGTCAGTCCCTGAATCACATTCCCCTGGGTGCAAGCTGAGCACAGGGAGTTTATAGATGGGATTTTCCAGGGGTTCTTTGTGAAGGGGACTGGAGCGCTCCTATGTGAGCCGGGAAGCAGCAGGCACAGCTGCTTTCTGGTCTCCCAGCATCACTCTATGCAGAGAGGTTTAACATGGGCAGTTCACAGTTCATCGAAGAGAAAGGTGAAAAGCTGAACATCCACTCCCTTGGTGGAGAGATATATAGCCTTGGAATTCCTGTTTATAAACCTGCAATCAGTGCAAGTGCAAATTAAGTAGAATCAGTCAAGAGTAGGAAATTGCCATCAGAATGTAGTTGGTTTCTTTTTAAATTAAAAAAAAAAAAAGGCAATATAAAACTGCTCTGGCTGCTGAGTTTTCATAAAAGCTTTCCAAAACTGCATTTCTATGTTGCATGTCACCATGGATGACACCCGAGATGCAGTGAATTCCCCCAAGTTAATTTGAATTATGCCACAAAACAGATGTGTTCTCTGGTGCACAGAGAACCTTTTTTCTTCCATTTCAAAATGACTGCTGCCACATCCGATCAGCTCTTATTATCCCACCCCACCGTCTGACATGACATAACGAGTCATGACACCCTCATACATCATCAGGAAAAATAGTAGCGACTCCACTTGAGTTGGGAAGAGCAGTTGTGTTGTAGGAGCAGGTCTGATGGGAAGCTGAGGCTACTGTCTTGACAGGAGAAGGGATTTGGAAGAGATTCCCCTTTCTGCACCAATTAAGACCTTGCAATCGTGCAGTGTGCAGGAATGAAGGTGGAATTAATCAGTGAATTGTATGGAATTTCACCCTCTGGGCTCAGCTCCCAAGCTGCAGGGAAACGACACAGAATTTAATCAGAAGCTTTGAAAGCAGAAAGAAGTCATTAGAAACACCCAGCCTGGCCTCCTGTGTTAGAGCAGGCTCTGCTTTTTACCCAGAAATTCCCTCATCAAGTCCAATAACCCAGGACTGAGGAGGAATCGGCTGCCGCATGTCAGATAAAAACTTGAGACAAAGCTGAGAAAAAATGCACAAGATCCTTTGGATATTTATTCCAATGGTTAAAAACCTCTCATCTTTAAAAAGCATTAATCTAATACCTATTTTCTGACTTCAGCTTGCGGTTGCTGTATGTGGCTGAGTATTCTGCTCAGTCGAGGACACCTCTACAGCCAAAGCTTGTGGCAGATTTGCAGGGCCATGAATGCAGGGACATCCAGCAACATTTTCCAAGTGCTCCATGGAGCTAGAAGCAGCACCATTGACTCCTACAATGCCTTCCTCTGAGATCTTTGCACCTCCAAGTGCTAGTTCAAGGACTGCTACCAATCATGCTTTTCTGCTACCTATCCCTGGATCCCCTTAGAGCCCAGGTAACAAACACGTTGTGTTTGGTGCTTTCTCCTTGTCTGCTCACCACATTTCCAGCCTTCTCCATGCCTCCAGATAACCTAATCAACTGTAACAACAAGTTTCTCCTTCCCACTCTTGCCACACTGAGCATTCATAACCATGACCATGGGAAACATGCCCTTCAGCACCACCTAATGTTGATTTAACCAGTTCTCCCCCATTAGAGCCTATAGATCCTCCACATACCCTCATACCTCTCAATTTCTGCAATTATCATGACTCCAACTGACCCTAAGTATACAAAGGTACATTTGTACACCCATGCTTGCAGGGCAGCAAATGCACAGGGTCACGTCTGATTTTCCCTTTAGGTAAGTTGCTGTAAGAAGAGCTCAGCGCTGAGCTGTAAGGTAAATTTTCCAGATGTGAGTCATTCTCTGCATCACATACAGGGGAAAAAGTGCACTTTTACAGCACTTCTGCTAAAGGAATGCAGAGAATGTGTCGTAAACACTCCCCCCATCAAATAGGTGGTAAATTGAGCCACGAATGTTTGAAACTCTGTACTATGGAGAACTGGTGGGAATGATTTGGAGTTTTGAGGCTCTTTCAGTCAAATTGCTTATTCTTTCCATTCCTCAATTTCTTTTTATTGTATTTGAGATGATGAGGAAGTTTTTTCTCTGCCTTACTGTCCTGGTATGCCGTGCTAGTTACTCGTAAGGTGGCTACCAGAATCAGTAAGCAAGAAAAAAATTGCAGCTATACTAAGCAAGAAAAAAATTGCAGCTATACATATATATATTTTGTCATTGGCTCCATGATGGCTCCCCTAGGAAATCACAGCCCAAACCATGCCCGGGGGCTGCACTGGAGAGCACCTTCCTGCCTTGTCAGATGGAAGACCGGGTGTTTTTCCACCTTCAGAAGATCTTTATCCAGAAACAGGCAAACAAACAAACCACCCAGCAACCTTTCTTCCCCTAGTGAAAATATTTTAACTCTCCCAGATAAAACAGCCAAGCCTGACAAGGCATTACATGTGCTTTTCATGAATTTTTGCAGGAGGCGGTTTCTGGACTGACTTAAGGAATGCACTTAGCATGCTGTTTCCCCTATATAAAAACTCTGAATTAGCATTTCTCCCTGTGATTCTCAGCATGATACTGCTTCATGCAGAACAATACAGGAAAAGTAAAAACCCATAAAAAATGCGCTCATAAAATTGCACAGTGCTCAGTTTGCTTTCGTTAATCCCTTGACTTCATCAGTTGCTCCATCTGCTGATAGGAACAAGGGTCTCCTCCACAGTGCTCTTATGCTTATCAGAAATCTCTCCTCTCCCAGATACAAGTAGAGTAGGTGGCCACCATCCAGCTGGAAAGACCAACCCTGAAGAGTATCCAGAGATACTAACGTGGCTGGTTTGAGCCGTTACCAGGCATGGGGCTGGCAAGAGGAAGACAGGACCCCTGCTTTGACCCCATGGGCAAGCAGACCAAACGAGCGCGAGGCAGCATTAACAAGGGGAACGTAAGCATTTTGTGCTTTTATGAGAGGCCAAAGAATGTCAGCTGAGAAATGATCTTCAGGGTCTTTTCAATTATTCCTTAAGAGCATTTTAATTCACATCCAGTTCTGTTCCTCTTTAGTACCTGGCATCTAATTTATGGGGCAATGTTTCTTTAAGACTGGCATTAAAGTGAAGAAGTAACAATCTCAGGTTAAGAAGGTTAGACATTATGTCCAGAGTAGTATTATCAGATGACCTGAAGCAGGGGTTATATTAAAAAATGCCTTAATTAAAAAATAGAGGTCAGAACCAGTTTAAGCTCCAAACCTGCGGTTATATTCACTAATTAGAAGGCTTGGACACATGCTTCAGCATGATGGATGAGCCATATCTGCCTCATGGCATCACATGAAGAGATGGGACACAGCTCCCTAGGCATGAGGCTCAGGCAAGTTTGCACCAGTTTTCTTTATTTCAGTTCACCTCTCTTATTTTTTTTTTCCTTCCCCCAGAAATTAATAGACTGCAGGCATTCAGGAACCAGAAATCAGCAGGGCACTAACTCCTCTTAGTTTCTTCACTCTGAATTTCAATGTATGCACTGAAGCCATGCCAGCCATTTTCTCAAGAAAAGCAAAGAGAGCCTATAGTTTAACATGTTATTAACTTAACACCAAACCTTCGAAGCACATATACAGGAGTCAGAAAATGTATTTTCCTTCCTTTGCCCAAGCAGAAGAGGTTCATACCCTGAAGAATGCCCTATGCCTCAGCAGGGCGTTCCCAAGGTCTCCAGCCTTGCTCTGATAGGCTTATGCACAGGAACGGCTTGCTAGGAAACAAACCACAAGCAACCACATCTAAAGTGTATGAGTTGAGCATTCTTGAGCAAGAGGCAAGTGTTGAGGCTCAGTTCCAATGGACGTCTCCTGATTTTCACCAGACAGTAGGAGAAGACACCATGCTGACCACCTCCACCCCTTTCACAGACATGCATACAGATCCCCTGCCTGGTTCAGATGCAGGTAGGGAGTTTGTGGCTAGAAAGGTTTTATCCTTGTCTCCTTGGGACCACCATGCAACATGAGGCCCTCACCAGAAATGGCAAGGACAGTCTTGGTCCCCATATAAACCCACACTCCAAATCCAGCATACTTCACCAGGTGGTTTCAGATGAAACCACATCTCTTCCTATCAACACCATGGCAATTCCTTATCAGAGGAAAGTGAACCCTCCAGACAAACCTCACCAAAGTAGTCGTGCTTGATACGTCCACCTGGCATTTAGACAAAACTTCTTTTTCACTCAGAAAAAATCTCATCATTCGGACAACAGAATTGGAGGCCATGAGGAAGTTTCAGGAGACAGGGCAAGGAGCTGATCCTCTCACCCTGGGAGGTGAGAGACCTACAACTCTGGAAAGGAGAGAAAGGAAGCCCTATATCAGGCTTTGTGCTAACAGCTGCACGTTTTCCCTTTCACATTAAAAGTTCAGGCACCAGAAACCAGATAGTGCACTCAGTAAGATGCTTGTAAAGAAAACAAACTAAAACAAAAACCTCTCACTTTTTTTTTTACTACAGTGTATTATAACCCATCTAAAATTCAAATAACTTCCATGTTTCATTTGTTTATCTTTGCCCTAAGCATAGATTTTGCTATATAGCTTGTATTTCCTTTGAGAAAGCAAATTGGTAATCTGATAGAGAAAGCCACAAATCATAGAATCATAGAATTATTATGGTTGGAAAAGACCTTTAAGATCATGAAGTCCAACTGTTAACTAACTCTACCATGCCCACTTCTAAACCATGTCCCTGAGCACCTTATCTAGACAGCTTTTAAATATGTCCAAGGATGGTGATTCCACCACTTCCCCAGGGAGCCTGTTCCAGTCACTGATAACCCTTTCAGTGTAGAAGTTTTTCCTAATGTCTAACCTAAACCTCCCCTGGCATAACTTGACATCATTTCCTCTTCCTGGACTCCTTTGCCCTTCAGGGCAGCCTCCCAAGGGACCTTGCCAATCAGTCTCCTGCACAGGCCAAAGTCTGCCCTATGGGAAGTTCAAGGTGGCTGTTTTGCTAACACCCCTCCTGACTTCTCCAAGAATCAAAAACTCTATTATGGGAGGAGACCTTCCAGTTTAGAAGGAAAAAAAAAAAAAAGCATTTCCTTGCAAAAAAAGGTTCATTACTCAGTTATTTCAGCATGCAAGCAAATTTAGTGAGTGCTCGGTAGGTATTTCAGATAAAATGGGAAAGGGAATTGTCACAGCGACAATTGATTTGTTTAGTATTAGTTCTGCTGTGCTCTGTCAGTGTGCTTCTCCATTAAAGGACATTATTCCTGTTTAATTTACATAATGAAAATAGATGAGTTGTCAGGGCCTGCCTGGCAAGGCATCTCATCCCCTTTCATGTTGTGGGAGGAGAAGACGAGGTGGTCGCCATCCCATCACTTTATCAATCTATCCGGGGCGCATCTTGGGCACACTTTTATCACAACAGCAGCACACCTTGATACATGGCATCAGGAGGCATCAGGCAATCAACCCAAAATTCATCCTGCCCACCATTTCCATCACCCTCACTCATGCAACATAAGGAGTAACTCAGTAAACATCTCCTGCACTCAACAACAGTGGCAGAAACAACCCAGAGCCCCCACGGTGAGATTTACAGCCAAGCACTACAAGATGTGTAAGGCAAAGAACATCTCCATCGGTAGCAATTTGTACGGCCCCTCACACTGTGTGGCTCTAATCACTGATCAGAGCCACACAGTCTCTGACTTGACAGATATTACATTTTTGTAATCCCCGTTCCTTTTGTAATCCCCATGGGCTCCAGCCCGTGCCTGGGGAGCTCTACATGCAAGTGCTCATGCGTGACGGAGGCAGAATGGTGTTTGGTAAGAGCCGCTGACAGCTGAATGCATTAGGAGATCACTGAGTCAACGGCATCTTCCAGCCAACGTGGTCGTAAGGCTCCAGCATCCCCAAAAAGCCGCAGAGGAAAGACTCAAAAAGGTAATGTCTCCTTTTGGAGAGCGTTGTCCAGGTGTTCGGTCCTTTCCCAACACACAGGAGCATGCACATAGGACCAGAGCAGGCTTTCCTCCATCCCAGATTTATTACTGGAGAAGATATTTCCTAGGCAGCCTGCGGGTTTTCTGGTTCTCATCTCCTCCTCCCTGCAGCTGCCACATCGCTCAGCACTGCAAATTGCATAAATCAGCACTAACAGCCAGGAGATGAAAGCATAAATAGTCTGTCAGCGAAGTTATTGACACTAAAGGGCAAATCCTGCCCTGACAGGCACCCAGCAACCTCCTGTTTATTAGGAGGGCGATGGAAGGGGCCTACGTCAAGGAGAACATCAGCCCTCAGGATGTGGGTTGCACTGATGGCAGGTCCAGCTGATGTGGGCTCCTGTGGGTCAGAAGGGAAGATGCTTCAGCCCTGTCTGCTTCCCACTGGCTGAGATTTGGTTTTAGCAGAGAGACACTACTGAATCACCTCAAACCCCATTCCAGTCTCCTAGATCCCAGTGATTTATACATCAGCAGAGCTCGAGCAGGACAGTGGTGCTTTGCAGTGAGGCTGGTGAGGATAAACCATGGAGAGCCTCAGACTTTAGGAAGATGCTGAGAAATCCCAAGTCTCTCATCTGAGACCTACCGAGGATGCAGGAGAGGGGGAGAAACACTAAGCGCAGACCATCAAGTACTTTAATTAAAAATTCTTCTTTGATATTTGAACCTTAAAATCTTCTGTTCTTGCCTCACGGGTGAGAAACACGGCTTTCTCTGTAAAAGCTAAAAAAATTCTTTCTAAACTGCCGCCTTAAAAGCTGTGAATGGTAAAGGAAGAACCCACACGCATTCATGTTTAAAACTGAGATTTAAATGTTGCTCCTGAGCTAACGGTGGGGAGACCAGGAGAGTCCCCAGGGGGAAGCTGACTCCTAGGGCTTCATGGCTTGGTTTTAGCACCCTGCAAATTAAAAAAAACCAAACCAAACCAAACCAAACCAAACCAAACCAAACCACCACCAAAAAAACCCAAGCAAAACTGATTTGAAATATCCCTGAACCCCAAAGAGGTTTCCAAGAGCTTCACTGGAGCATTTGCACTCAAATTGCCACCCAAGGGAGTGGCAGGACAGACAACACCCGAGCACCAGCTCTCCCCCAAGCAGAAGAACTCCAACACTTCCCCTCTCTCATATCTTGCTTCTTTTCACATCACACTTAGGCCTTCCTGGAGCTGCTTCTCTACCGTAACAGAAGACAGGAGGAATGTGGCACACAAGTTTGTTTGGATAAAGTGAGAAAGGGGGGATTACCGTTAGCTTTCTAATGGAAGGCTGGCACCACCATTAGCTCTTAGACTGGTACAAGATTTTGCAAATACAAATCGGACACAGGAGGGGGAAGCCTCTGAATTCCCCGAGCAGAATGAATTACCGATACTCCAGGAGGAGTGATTAGGCAGGATGCCAAGCCATAGCTAATGTTTTCCAAAAATAACTAAGTCAAAAGTCCATAAACGTCAGGAATTTCTAGTACAGAGAGTACAGCCCGTGTGTTCTCTGATAACCAGCTAGGAGCACGCCTAGCAAAGCCTTAAGTGATGGTGGAACTTGTGCCACTGACTGTGGTGGTCCAGGGAGTCAGCCCCAAGGAGCTGTTTACGCAGCCTGTGTCAGAGCTAAAGCAAGCTGCCTTTTGCCCGGTGCCCTCTTGCAGACATTTTCCTGCTGGTGAAAAGCAAAACAGGAGAGTGAAGGGTTGAAAGGAGTTAAAGGCTAAGCTCAGCTTGCTGCTGTAGCCCCTGACCCTATAAACCAGACCTTTAGCATACCAACAAGGAAACCAAGCGGAGAGGGTTAAATTCTCACCCATCAAGCCCACCGCAGAGGCATGTTTTCTGCTCTTCTCACACTTGAACTAACACAGAGCTGGCAGTTTAAGGGTTGCTGAGATGGCCCCTCTACTACCTCACAGCCACAGCAGTGGGTGAATACTCTTTCTTTCCAGAGATACCTCTCTGTCCAGCAGCACTGTCTGCTTGGCTTAGCAGGAGATTTTGTAGGGAATAAAGAAACACAACTATAAAACTACTATTAAAACCCACCAGAAACAGGCACCGAGCTGAAGAGTCTTTCCTATCCCTTAACAACTTCTGGGATCCCAGTGCTGCTGCAGCACAGTGCAGCAGCCACTGCCCAGAGGGTGGGAGACCACAAAGGTGGAGAAACATGAGTGGACGCTGCAGCTCTTCTTACAGACATGCATAAGATCAGTTAAGATGACTACTACAGAGGTTTTCTTCCTCTGTTTGCAGACAATCTGTTCGTGCTGGTGCAGTGCAATCAGGTGGCAGCATGTGGAGAAAATCCTAAGGAATGCACACTTTCTGTCATGCAGCAGGCATAGCCCACGCAGCCAGGTCAATAGGAGATCTGTGAGGTGTCGCATTTGAAACACCGGATTTGAAATTTGCACATTTGTTTTTCACCAAGCCCAACTTTTCTTGGGCCATTGCTCAGTGGAGACGAAACTCGGGACATAAAGTGGCTCAAGGTTTTTTCGCTTGGAGATACAGAGTTGTTTATGTGAAAGCATTTGCAAGGTTCAGTGCTCTCCCCAAAACAAGCTCAGGAAGAGAGTCCAGTGATCACACTGAGGGTTATACCTATTTCAAACCTTGGCAGAAAAAACCCTAAAACTTTAAGTTTTGAAGTCACATTTGAATTCAAATTACTCTCCTTTTCATATGGAGAAAATACTGGTGATTGACGCAGAATTTCAAACACTTGGCACCAAGTCTTTTATGAGATGAAGCCCAGACAAAGAAAAAGAAAAATCTGCTTCTAAAAAAATCTATTTTTAACAGATAAAAACACCACCATCAAATAGATGTAATGACGTGCAACCAGCAAATAGAGTTCCAAAGGATGTAAGGACATTGAGGCAGAGCTTGGAAGAGAGAGAACTGGTGTTTACCTGGAAAACAAGGATATTCATTACCAAGCACCTGCTTATCTCTGTCTACCTCTTTAAGGGAGAGTTACCCCACTGCGGTTGTCCACTGGTTTTTCTCACTACAGGCCACTGGTAAGCCATGGGACTGCAGACCAGAGCTACTGCTGAATAATTCCTAAGCTCAGCTGCAGAGAGCTGGAAGATATGAATTGCCTCTCTGTTTAGTAAGGTGATAGCTCTGCTGGGATATTCAGCCTAGAGTGAAGCTGTATTAATGAAAACTGGAGTTAGAAGAGAATATAGCATCTGGCAGGTGCCGCAGAGTTTGCTAGCACATCCTTGCTTTTTCACCTTGGGGAACGCCGGGAGCATTTCCAGTAGCAGCACAGAATATGAACTGTTTTAGGGTTTTATTAGATTTTTTCCTATTCACTACAGTTTACAGATTTTTCTGTCTCTTTGCGACCTCCAAAAACTGGCACCCTGGAAAAAAGTCAAATGCAAGGCAGAACTGCTCATTAAGGTGGGCCGCTGTGACACAAAGAAATGCAAATTAGCCCTAGAAACTGCCAGAAATGGCTCACCAGGCCCTCTGGGTTGGCATGCACACTGTGGGGGCCCCTCCAGCCCCCCTGCATGGCCAACAATAAACCTTAGGTTTGGGGAGGGTAATGTAAAGCAGGCAGAGAACCAAGCGCTGTCCTGGCTTCCAGCTGCAGAGACCTGCTGGATGGCCCCACTGCTGGAGCTAATGCGCCTTCTCCCAGGGCTCCATCACAGCCTTTTCCTGCCAAAAGATGATGAAAACGAAAAAGTGAGCCTTCTGATGTCCTCGGACAAAAAGCTACGACAGGCTCTCATGAGCATGCCAAGCAGCAAGATATTTTTCTCCCCAGAGTCCAACTTGCGCATTGTCAACAAAGGAGAGGCAAATTGTTGAAAGGAATTGAAAATACCTCAAAGGCTATCAAGCCCCTGAAGCCTTCTGTCTTCAGAAAGACATCCTGTTCCCACCTACACAATCCCGCTGTCGCTGTGAGCTGTGTGTGATCCCACTGAGCCAGGGTCCATACCAGCTGGTAGGAGGAGGGCTCTTCAGTCCTCCACTACCAGGTGACCTCCTGAAGAACAGCAGTTTCCATCTTTCTGCTTTTCTGCTTGCTTCCCATCTTCCTTTAAGCCTTTCCCCAGAACCACAGCAGCTTTACCGAATGGCCAGCAATACCAGATGGGTGGAAAGGAGGCAAAGACCCACATGAAACTCATTTCCCACACCCAATTTTATTTGGGATGGCTACCATTAGGCACTCAAATCCATTTTTCAACTTAATTTGCAAAGCTAAGGAATTGTAATCAAAGTATGGAGACAAGCAGCACTGGCTCATTTGAGAGGTATGTCTGCACATCTGCAATGCCCTTCATCCACTATTGCTTTCCCTGTGGTTACTGAAGTCGACAGACAAACCCAGGCAAACAGATAAATTTCTCTATTCGGATGTAAATCAGCACACAAATTGCACTGATTCAGCTAAATGAGGGGGCACAGCCTAAACCACAGCAACCTCTGCAGCTGCACATCTTCGGCTATAGCAGCCCCAGTGGCACAATCACTTGCAATCCCTGTTGCAATACAGCATATTTTCAGTAAAAACCATGACCTACCAGAATAAATTACTCCAGTGTAAGTGCAATTGAAGAATTAGCAAAGACTTTGTATCGGGTCCACTGAAATTCTCACCACTGGGTAAGCTGGTGCAAGTGCTGCAGGTGGGCAGAGCTGGCAGCAGTTAACCGAGCAGGGGAAGCCAAGGTTGATCTCATTGACCAACGCACTGGGCACCAGATGGTTTTACATCCATCTTAGACCAGCTTCTGGACAAGATTTTGCTGAGGCGAAAAAAACAAACAAACAAAAGATTACTGAGAGTTGCAATATGACAGGCTTTGTAAGAGGGGCAGATCTGTAATTCACAATTACTTCTGTAGTTCACTATTTCTTCAGCTTTGGGGTGCATGAAACATCCATCAGCTGAGATGGTAGCTCCTCCATTAGCACTGCATGAAAGTTATTTGCCTTACAAAAAGCTCTACAAAAAAGCCAAAAGCAGCTATTGATACCAGATGTCATTTGCACTGAAGGGCCAGACTACACAGACCTGGTGGAGGGGAACTGCACGTGATATTAAACAGATTATTGGGTTTCAGACGTCATCTGCTGTGTTTTGAAAGGCAAACCTTCCCCCAGCTCCATTTCTCAGGATCCCAGCACGGTTCCACAGGAGCTGCATCCTCAGCTGACACAAGTCAGAGCCATGCTGAAGTCCTTTGCATTGCACCCACTTTCTCCAGCCACAGGATCTAGCCTCCCAGTTTTCCTGCTCAGAATCCTGTGATCCTGACAGCACTCTGGTACTTCCAAGACAATCAATGTCTTGGCAGGAATGGTCCCTACTCAAATGGAAAAGCACAATGTTGGGCAAGTTTTCATCTATAATGATCAGGACATTAAATTCCATCACTGAGAACAAGCATGACTGCTCCCTTAAGACTCACTGATGTGCACGCTCCCAGAGAGGGGGAGAGGGAAGACCAAGAGGCCCAAATGGAAAACCTAATGTATTGGGTTTTCTGTGAGAATTTTGGTTGTGTCTTTGGTAACGGGGGAAGGGCTATGGAGATGGCCCTTTAAAAAGCTACCTGAAAAGCTCCCCTTCTTCCTTTGTCAGACCCACCTCTGACCAGGGCCAAGCCAATCAGCGCCCCTGCGAATTCATGGATTTAAGGGGGGTGCAGGGCATGCCTCCCTCTTTCTCTCTCTGGCACTGGCCCTGACCAGCGTGGCCCCAGGTACAGGTGGCACAGCCCCAGCCTTGCCTGGCTGGGCTTGGCCAGCCCCAACCACAAACTTAAGCTTAAGTCCCGTTGCAGCTCCATCCCGAAAAAAAGAGAGAGAGAGATGGGATCTCCAGAACCATCAGAAGAGACCTGCAGCAGAGAAAGGAGCGGGGCCCGAGGAGAACTTTAGAAGAACACCAAGGTCGGTTGAAGGAAAGAAAGGAGAGGAGGACCCAGAGCCAAGGTTTCCCCTGCATCCATGGTGAGAGCCAGGTCGACTGGCCTGCAGCCCATAGAAGCTCACTGGTCAGGGCAGAGCCACATGAGCAGCGGCTGCCTCTGAAGAAGCCGTGACTCCAGGCAGTGTGTGCTGGAGCAGCTTGTGTGTGAGGGAACTGTGACCGTGGACAGACCCAGATTGGACTTTTGAGGACTTTACTCCCGTATGGAAAGGGGGCCACGTGGAAGCACAGAGAGAGGCTGGGGCAGAGTCTTCCTACTCCTGAGAAGCACATGGCATAAAAAAAACTGACTGCAACCCCCTACTCCCATCCCCTTGTGCCTCAAGGCAGAGGAGGAGGGGGAAAGTGAAGAAACCAGGAACAAAAGCTGAGCCTGGGAAGAAGGGAGGGGTGGGGGGAAGGTGTTTTGATTTTAAGATCTGGTTGCATCTCCCATTGTTCTACTCTGATGTTGGTAACAAATTAAAATTGTTTTGTTTTCATTCCTTATGATGAGTCTGTCTTTTGCCTGTGACCTTTCTAAGCGGTGAGAAGCCCTCCCAGTCCTTATTTTGACTAGCCCTTTTTTGGGGCATCGTGGTGCTCGGTTATGCACTGGGCCTAAACCACGACATCTAAACAAAGCACTGATGTTCTTTTTGGAATTGGGTTGCAGTAACATAGCAAATTGTCCAAATTCAGTATATCCCTTGGCTTAAAAACAACCAGTCCAGACACAGAAGGTGAAATCAAAGCCATGTACCCCAGGAAGCAAGACAGCTGCTCACCATTCAGCTTTCCTCAAGCCACGAGCTTTATTTGGAGGCTGTGGAGCCAGATGCTAGGCTAGCACAAAGTGGCACCCTTTCACTCAAGGATCCAGCCTGTCCAGGGGGTCAAATATACCTTTTAGAGGTAGACCAGATGCTTCTGTTTAAGTAGCCTGGTGGGAAGGTCACAAGCAAGTTGCTCCTTACCCTGCCCTCCACTGCCAAGAAGCACATTTGAAGGCACAAGGGCTGAGCTTCCTTCCCGCAGACCTGCCCTGGATGGTTGCCTCCAGTCTGAGCTCCGAGGCAAATCAAGACCGTTTACCAATGGTTTTTTCAATCTTTTTTGCTAATAGCACTGCATATTGGAGTGTGAATTACAGCCAGCAGTACTAATGAACTCACAAGATAATGCCCCTGGGGAGAGAGCAAGGAAATTCGAGGCCAGGATACAGAAGCTCTCATCGGACAGATGGAAGGCTTGCTAACGAAGGGTTTTGCGGCAGGGGACGGTTTGGATTCAAGCAGACCGACACATCGAGCCTTTTATGTCTCGTACATTTTTTTTCCCATGCTTTCCACAAGCAATTCTTGCCAGAATTTTTCGGACTCCACTTGGCGGAGAAGTGTTTAATCAGCATTCAGCCTCTTTACAGAGCTGTCTCTGAGGGAACAGATTCAGGCGAGCAATAGCAAGAGGTAATTTTGGCTGCTTAATCTGGGTTGATTCATTTTAACAGTCTGCGTAACAATGGATACCATGTGGCCTCAACCAAAGAAGTTTCATGGTCTTTCCTGAGATTTAAAGTAGGTGTGAAATGCTTTAAAAATGCATCATTACTGCAGAAGCTATAAAAGCTTCATTGCTTTAATGAGGAAAAGGATTGGCCCAAGTTCCAGAGCAAATACTGCTTTTCTGTGTAAGGTCACTGAGTGTCATCAGATTCCTGAAATACTTTTATAACCTTTCAAAGGAGATGATGAGAGTCCAGAAGCTCCAGATCCCGGAGTCAAGTGATCACATGCATTGTGCGTACCCTTCTGAACTTCTGCGCCACTTAGGAAGGAGAAGTTTTGGTGTTTCTCTCAGTTTCAGAGCATGACCTCTGTAAGGCGGTTCAACTAAAGCAATTACCAACATCTGTAAGAGAGAAACCTCTTAGTCCATCCCATCCAAAGCATATCCTCCTCCCAACCCTGCAGCCAATACTCAGATAGGCAAAATGTTATGCACCTGATTCTAGCTTTGATACTGCACATATTACTCTTGTATTGCTCTGGAATTTTTTTATCCTTTTGAGACAAACAACAACCATAGCATGTCTTATGTCACATTATAAAGTATGACAGATGTGTTTCTGTAATACATTTTGCAATTCAGAATTGCAGACAGTCACGGAAAATGTTTTGAGATGAGATAGTAATAATAGCATTTCGCATTCCTAAATCAATGTGTGTGCCGGTTTTAAATTACATTTTAAAAAGTGATCTTTAATCCATGAGAAAAGTGGGCTATTACACAAATACCTGAAAGTCCAAGACCAGAGTTGGCTCAGGTATTGAGTTTCCAAGCCACAGTAATGCCAACATTGTTGGAAAACAATGTCATCTTTAGTCTAGCAAACAACTCTGGTATTTCTAGACCTGAAATTACCCTGCAGGGGGTTGTTTTTGCGACAACACAATACTGCTTTTTTTTCAAATTATGTAGGATTGTCCCCTTTGCTGACCTAAACTAGCCTGAGACACAGCTACAAAACTGATGACTCATGTTTTCATGAATGACCACTGCAGATTTTGGGTTGTTCGTGAGAGTTCAGAGTGGGGTATCTAGTCCAAAGGGCAGCTGTTTCTCCAAGCTGCAGAGCTCAGCTTGGTTGGGAAACACTTGACTCAGGACACCACGTCCTAGGGCATTGCCTGTGAGGTTCAGACCTAGAAAGTCCATCAATGCTTGGTCCCAGAGCAGCCATGCAACAAAGCTGCCTGAGAGCTGAGGACCCTGAGGGCCAGCAGTTCTATTTTTCCTTCAGAGAAGTTGCAGTCTAAAAGCTTTGATCATTACCTTCACGACACTTAAGAGGACACAGCCTGGAACATTTACTGGAGCACTTCCAGCTTTTCATTACAGCACCATTTACGTCTGAACTTCCCACCTCACTTTGATGTTAGCAGCAAACACTGAACCTTAATGACAGAGCTGAATTTGAAACACCGAGTGCTTATACACCTACAATCATTCAAGGGTTTTATACATAAAATCAGCATCGCTCCAAAGGCAGAAATTGTAACCAGGTCAGTCCGTATCTAGCGAGGGGTTTGTTTTAGTACAGCCTAGCCCTAGCTAGCTTACGCGCACATATTTTCCATAATTTCTTAGAAAATGTGGGCAGAGTGCATGCAAGTGTGTCAAGAGAGGAAAAGAGGACAAGGGAAAGGAGGAAGCCCATCTCCAAGAAATCACTGATTAAAATTGCTCCCAAGTTCCCATTTCCTCCACAAACAAAACAGCTTATGAAAGTCCAAGTTGGGGTGGATAAAATATCAGCCACGTGCCTGACTCACAGCACTGGGACTGAGGTTTGGGCACCACTTCAAGACTTTCCCCTAGGAATCTATCCAAACCCTCTTTGCTTCTGATGTGGAATAATTTGGAAGTGTTTTTAAGCTGCCGGCTGGGATAACACAAGGGCTATTGTAAACACACATGCAGCCGATCAGCACCAAACCCACACAAATATGATCTGTACCCACATAAATAACTAGTACTTATTTCTTTAAAAAAAAATTATAATCAAAATGTTGAATTAAAGACGACGACAAAATCACTGAGCAGGTCTTAAGAAAACCAGTAATCATTTACGGAGAGAATTATGTTTCACCTAGCTTTAATAAATGAAACATACTTAAATGCAGGCCACTAGATTTAAAGAGATACGGATAAGAAACAGCCATAACCAGCTATCATCCAAGTGTGTGCAGTGAAGCAAGAACATAATTTCCGTGGATGCTGTTTCAAAAATACTGCTGCTAGCCAAGAAAATTTGGAAATGTAAGAGAGTGTAACCAGGGCATGGAGATCTGCGCAGGCTCAGAAATAACCTGCTGGAGATACATGACCCAGCCTGGAGCTCTAGCCCTGTGTAACTGCCGTTTGCTTGACCTCTGCTTTGGGTGGAAAAGGACAGAACTGCTCTTGCAGAGTCATGGCTATCTGGGATAATTCTGGTTTTCTCCACTACAGTGGCCAGGAAGAAATTCATCTTACCTGTTAGATGTGACCCAGCTGGCTTGAATGCAGAATGGTCTTTTGGACCTGTCCCAGCTTTCAAGGCAGGCTGATGGGAGCCTAAAAATGAGTGTCTTCGTAGGTGACCTTCAAGGGAAGCCATAGCCAGACATTGGCACCATTCAGACACAGCCACACTAGGAGACGGAGCATCTCCAAGAAGTGTGATGTGACAGAAGCTGACACACCTCACATCAAGGCTGCTACCTACCATGGCAACTGCTTTTCCTGCAAGGACTTAATATCTCCAGGTGCTTCTGGACATGCACTAGGCATTTCTGTCCACTGTGCCACTTCTAAGCTAGTATTTAAAGAAAACAACAGCAAACTAGTCTATCAAGCTTATAGATACTGAGTTTTAAGTCTTGCCAGTGGATGGATTTTGAGCAGAACCATTCCACACGTTGGTGGGAAGAGTGAACCTCGGGAGAGGGAAGAGAGGAAAAGAGAGAGCAAAAAGATTTCTTTGCAGTAATAAATCCATCTTGATAACAATGCAGCGGCACACAACTGCATTGTGACTCCACCATCTGCAAACAGTGTTTCCCCAAGTAGGAAGTAGCTGGAAATTGAAGTAACATTTCATGTGAAGAGCCATAAGTTCTTTGCTCTTCTACCAGTGCTACTTTGATCAACTCTGTATTTGAAGAAATGCTTAAAATAAATAAAAGAAATTATTCAGCCCTTACCTTGGTCTTCGTTATCTGCTGTAATCGTAGAGCTTATGGGTTGGATCCCACTTAACAGGCCCTAAGAACTGATTAGAAACCTCTATGAGAAGTTCTGTGGTTCCTGCTTCAAGCTAAGCTGGTTTTGCAGGAAATAGCAGTATGCTAACACTGTCTTCTTTGAACAGCTTTGTTGTAGACTTGATCCAAAGCCTGTTGAAGTCTGTGATTAGACTTCCTCCGCTGCAGCAGCCTCTGGGCAAAGCAATGTCATCAGCTTCTTCTGACCCATTCATGGGGCTGGTCCCAAAGCAGAAGACTGGTGCCAAGATCCCACTGGTCAAAACCCATCACCAACCATTGTACAAACATGTCCCTAATGTAAAACACATTTAAGACAACCCACAGAAAAGGATGTAAAACAATTACAACACCTAATAAAGCACTGAGGGAAGCTGAGAGTATGAATTTTACATGAGTTCATCATGCTCAATGCTTAATTTAATCAAGATAGCAACCAAAGCGTGATCCTCCACAGCAAAATCCTTCCTCACATCTTTGTCCTTGATCTTGCCTGAAAGGCTTTGCTTAAGCCCTCAAGACTGTAGGTTGAGACAAAAAAAGTTTGAGTCACCCTTTGTTTGGTGACTAGTCAGGGTCACACATAGAGGGGAGGACTGAGAAGAATTCAAGATACAATCAAGCGGCAGAGAGTCCTGAAGCTTTTCTGGCAGCAGGGGAAAGTGCCTAAGGAGAATAAACCCAGTTTGCAATGCTTGACTTCTTACTTAAGATCAAGTCATTCAGGTTGGAAGTACTTCAGCTTCAGGTGTCTGGAGGTGCACCCATCACAGGCTTCCACTAGTATCAGCATGGTTCCTCCCCTAAGCCAAGGTGTGAGGTGCAGGCTGGGTATTGGCTTATCTCTGGCCAGGTTCCCAGCCAACAGTAGGTCTTAGGGACACAGCTGTTTGGCCTGGTATTTTCATGCTGTCACCCATAGCACTGCTGAGAAGATAACTCCTGTGAGAAAACTAGCTCCTATCTGGGAGCAGCAGAGATGTCAAGGTGGCCACATGGGTCTTGCTTTAGGCAGCAATTTGCTAGGCTATTTGTACAAACACTTTCCAAGGAGAACCTGTGTTGGGCAGAACATAGGATCCAAAGACCTTCTGGGCAGCGGGATAACTTCTCTAGAAAGTGGAAGGAAAGCCAAAGACTGACAAGAAACATACAGGCTGCAGCTGGGAGAAGTAACAGGAGGTGATGGTCTCTGCAGGTCCTTTATTCATTTGAGTTTATAAATAGAAATATTAAGGAGACTCTCTCCAGACTTCCATGGTTTTTTTTCACATGAGGAACATTAGGAGTACATGGTCTGCAAAGTCATTATCACCATCCACAGAAAGATAAGGACCATTGATTCAACTCAAGGCTCAGGACAGCTGAATATTGCACAAGCATCCTTCAAGCCAAGGTTTAGAGGCAGCAGGGGAAAAATGTGCATGCACATCCTCTGAAGGGCTGATTAGTGAAACAGCCTAAGAATATCGTCAAGTCTGGATTAAATTAAGACATACATTTTCTTGAGATGCCTGGGATGCTCTGCAATCTGACATCCGAAGCGCCAAGAAAAGCAAGGTGCTGCCAAGATTGCATTGCTATTCATGTGTTAAAGGTCAAAGAGTTGCAAAAAAAGGTCAGCTTTGCAGGTTATGAACATCTGTGCAGTCATAGAATGCATGCAATGTCTCAAGCTCTCCTTATGGTTAAGTAACAAGCAAGAACTGTGGTAACGATGCAGTACACAACTTATAGCACCCATTGATACCAACTTAGCACAGTGTCCAGTGCTAAAGATACATTGCAGCATACAAATAAGACTTTGCTATTTGCATAGCCCATTACGCCTTGTCTAGCTGCAGGTGAGAGGAGATGGCACAGTGTGTTTGGTAACATAAGCTACAAACTTAGCTAGAAGTCTAAGAACCTTTCAGCCTTGATGTCTTGGTTCTTTTCAGGCCATTACACGGGTGTCACCTGAAGAGGCTGCTTCTAAGCCCTTCTACTGTAATAAAACACCAGACAAGCAGCGAGATGGCAACCACCTCACCGACAGTCACGTCTCAGAGCACAGAGGAACTTAAATAAGCTCTTACGGCAACAAGATGAAAAACCATACTCCTGATTTCTTTCAAAGTGGCCTCATCTTGACAGAGAACAGCAGAGATGGCAGTCGGTTGTCTGCTATTCCCCGCAGCCACCCCGTTACTCATAGACAGCTGAAAAGTCACAGACAGGAGGCAGAAATGGATGCTGTTTCAGCTCCTTTTTGCTGTAATGATCATTTTACATGACCTCAGCTCCATTTTCCCCTCTTCTCTGTTTCTGTTGGTGGAAGCATGGATAGTGAAGACATACTAACCCTGCTTTGGTGAAGCCAAGGTCTGGCTGAGGTTGCTCCCAGCTGGAACAAGCGATCCTATAAAACCAGACGTGGGTCTAATGAAAAGAAAAGTAGCACTCCTGCTCCTTGCTCTGCCATTGGCTTCTTGTGATACCTTGGACGTGTCACTTAGGGGAGAACATGGCAAAGTCAGGTTCGGTGTGTGCTAAAAGGGGGTTTTGTTCATTTTTTAAAGATATGATTTCGCACAAACTCTCCAGTCTTTTAACGCAATTCCAGCTGGAAACTTTGGCCTGCAAGAATCACCTCATACCAAAGTTGGGAAATTCCCGATCAGGTCTAATTAACAATTATAATTCCAATATAAAGGGGTGTGGCTGCACGGACTTCAGTTAAGGCAAAAGCAGATGCGTTTCCACATCAGACACCGCACCCTCTGAAATACAGAGAGAGTCCCCCTGCCTGTTTCCAGTTTACTTCATGGTGCTTTGGATCACAAGACCTCAGGCTATCTGCAAATTACAAGTCCCGAGTCCACTCCCAGGACCTTGCTCAACACGAAAGGGAGGAAACTCTACCAGGAGGAATTCAGTTAAAAACCTTAGCTTGGGGAGAGAGGAAGGAAAAAAAAAAGAAAGAAAGAAAAGAAAAGAGATGCCTAAGGGTGGAAAGCACAATTCTTCAAACTGCCATCACATATTTTTCACTGCAAGTCAGTGCAAAGTGAAACATGTATCCCAGGAGGCAGGAGCCCAGTCAGAAACGCTTTCACAAGATATCATCAGAAATCTATAGTCTCAGCATACCATACCACATTCCTTCCCGCTTCTGAGTCAGGCATTCCCTGACATATAGGAAAGAGCACACTGGATAAAGCCAGCTTGACTTGCATATGGGCCAGGATTTCAAAAGCTGGATCAGAAATTAGTAGGAGCTACACGAGAGCCCTGTAGCTAAACCCCTCATTTTGAGCACATCAGCCTAGGCTCTTCAGAAACATCTACATGAAGGCATTCAACTGTTCAGCCAGCCTTTTTCCCCCGTGTTGTGATGACAGCACGAGCTGTTCCCAGCTCTGGCATACCTCCATGATTATTAGCAGCTAATAACCCAAGCATTTCTGGGCTCATCATCAGAGTATCTGAGGTTTTTTCAAGAGTTCAGAAGTATTTAAGAGTTTGGTTTGCTTTGGCTGCGGAGAGTACAAAATGGAAATCTGTGTGGCTTGATCTTGTATACTCCTTGTAGGGAGACACGGATGGTGCTGGGATCTCCACAGGGAAATCCTGACCCATCAGGCAGCCCCCATGTAGTGCCCAGGAAGACACAACTGCCCCAGCTGCTGGAAGGAGGAGGTGCTGGTTGATTTCCTTGCCTATCAGTCTTGCCACCTCTTTTTGCACAGTAGCCTAGCTTCACAGGTGGAATTGTGGTGGGGATCTTTCAGGCTGGGGAACAAAAGGCAAGTGGCCCAGGTTATCTGTTCCCTTGGGCAAGTGTTTCAACACAAGACCTTATGGGGGAGAGTGAGGGCACATCATGTCCTTTAGCACCATGGCCAATGGATGGAGTCACAGCTGAATTTGTAAGAAGGCCTCATCCCATGAGCTTATACTGGGGAAGCTGAACCTTCAAACTAAGACATGCAGGTACCCAATTTGTCTGTCCTGATCATCCTCAGTCAGTCGACAGTCTCCAGCTGTTAAAACCAATGCAGAGGTAGAACCTTAATCTACCCTGAAGACTACAAGATCAACCAGGCTGAGTAGAGGTACTTCCAGCATGAGCTGGGAGGTGAGTAGGGACCTTAATTTCCTGAGCCTGTCTCTCGCAAGGATCTGTGCTGAATCACTCCATCTTGTGGAGAGTACACTGAAGCCACCACTTTGGCTTCATCTGAAATCCTTGCTGGTTTAAGCTCTTTAGAGAATAAAACAGCTAAATGGTTACCTGCCACCAGGCCCAGCTCCAAAGCGGTACAGCCATCAACTGTAATTGTATGGAAACTGAGGTTCCTCCATACTACAAAGCTTGATGCCTTTTCACCTTCTGGAAGAACTAGAGCTGAGCACCAAAGTCACTCATAAAACTTGCCTTCATTCCAGTTTTCATCCTGGAGCTCAAACACATCTGGAAAAGCAAAAAAAAAAACCAACTCCAAGAAACATGCTGTACTGAATAAGATGCCTTTGACCTGAGTCACTGAGTGGGACGCAGAGGAAAAAACAGTCATTTGGAGACAAGGTGAAAGGCGCTATGCCAAGGAATTGTGCAATGAACAAAACAAACCAAAAACTAAAATCACACTCGGCGGGGATGCTGCCTTCCTCGAGGAACCCCTCAAATCAGAACAGTTCACAATACCTCAGATATCTCTCAACATCCCTGTAACCTGCAGAGCCAAGGCATACAAGCATGCTGGGATCTCCTGGAAGAAATTTCAAGACTCAGTGGTGAATATAAATCATGCATTAATGCACTTACACTTAGACGTCCCCGAAGTAGTTCACGGTATTACAACACTGTTGTCTTTGGTTAGCTTTTTAGTAGGATAGATGAGTATCAGAGGCTTGGAAATGCAATCACAGTGTATCTCTTAATCATCACAAGGGTCTTCAAAAGGTAGGCATCAGCCCAGACTGGAAAGTAAAAAGTCAATGTGCCATCACTTGTAGAGAAGGCTGTTAGCCTACCACCCCAAGCTGTGCTCAGCAATAAACTACAGTCACACCAAGTAGCTATGGGCTACTTTCTAACTACAAAAAAACCTGTTGTGGTTTTTGGGTTGTTTTTTTTTTACGTTAGTCTTAAAAAAAATGTATTTCATCACTTCATGGCAAATATAAGATATTGGATCAAAAGCATTTTCACCTTTTCTCTGTAGAGTTCCCCAAAAGCCCTCAATAGGGTCAACTGAAATTGCTTTTGATTATTAATTTTTTTAAGCTAGGCCAGCCAACCAAAAATACTTCACCTACTTCAACTTTTCTTAAGTCAGCATTTCGTCGTTGGCACAGCTGCATGGTCCTCAAGCAGGTATCCTTACCAACTACTACAGGGTCATACTGCCACACTCTCCAGCTCAGCAGACTTTCAATCCTGAATACTAATAAGATTTGTCAGACACTATATTCACTTGTTAGATATTGCTGTCATCCCTATGGGACTCTTCTATTTCCTTTGAATCTGGCAGAACGTGTCTGGCTGGCTGTAGATTTACATGGAGGTACATCAAGTTCTCCTTCCACAGAGGCTCCAGTACGTAGGACTGTATAATCAATTCTGCATGAAGATTTGTGGGGGAAAAAAAATATCTATTCTCTGACAGAGTGCTCCACGGCAGGATTTTTGAACTGCTTTTTAGTTGCCATTTAAATAAATAAATAAATAAATAAATGAAAGAAAAACTAATTTATGCAAAAAAATGGAGTGTTAGCAGCTCTTGTGATACTTGGTGCTTCTCCCAAAGCCGCAGCTTACAGGTGCTAGCACAAGAACCCAAGCAATTGCATGTGCTCCTCAGCTTCGTGTTTGGAAAATAAAAGAACATTTCAACAGTTCCAGAAACTGGTTAAACAAACATTTACGAAGAATCACACAGGTATCACTGAGCTTGCCTCGGAATGAGAGGAATCTGCTGGATGGGGTCTCTGGTGTCTGTTCCAGGACTATTTTCTCCAATCCTTTTAAAGTCTATGTTTCCGAGAGTTAAAACCACACTGGTGGTTTAAAATGAGAGTTTGGCTAAGACATAAAGGGAACAATATTTATCATTGAATCAACGGAGCCAATTCTTCTTCCTCCCTGCTCCCATTTTCGTCTTCTGCTTCTAGACAAGAGTGGTCATTCCCTGTGCTAATTAACAAATGGATAAAGGCTCACCCTGAGGTTGAGAGTTTTATAGAAAAATTAATTACAGATCCTGGCTTTACAATTATGAATCAAGATGCTCACATTATCTGCCACAAGCCCCCCACAGGCTTGACCTGGCTAGAAAGAAGCTCGGAAAGTTCTGTGAGATTACTTTGAAGGCTGGAGTGAAAGCTAATCTCTAGAGAAAGTGTAAAAGCATAGAAAGGGCCACCAAAAACCCTCATATAATAATGACTTATAGCTGGGGGACATCAACAGGTCAGAAGGAGAGAGAGAAACATTAATAGGTCAGGTACATCCCAATGTACTTGCCAAAATTTAAGAAAATGGAGACTAAGACCATAAGAAGATAATGAATCTACTGCACTGACATGACATTCAGCATCTGCTGAGGGTGCTGAGTAGCTCTAAGTCAGTTAAACAGGCTGAGACTGAGAGTTATTGGAAGAAGATGCATGATCCCAGAAGAGTGAAAGCTCTCTTTAGACGAGACATCTAAAAACGTCAACATGCAAACTGTGTTGCATGTTCTCGGCTCAGCCTTTGGACCCAGCAATACACAGTGGTTTAAGAAGATCAAGACTACTTGTGTACTTACATCTCTGACCTGTAAACGTTTACATATGCGCTTTGGTATTTGCTGAGCTGGTGCTTCACGGTCCCCATTCTATAAATCCTCTTCTCTTCCAGCCTTAAGTAATGGGAAATGCTCTCTGAGCACACAAAATGCTCACTGAAATCAAAGGGGAACTTCAGCTAGAGAAGTACGGCAGAAAGTCACAGTCTGGAGAATACAAAGGGCTCCTCATGTATAAAAACAAACTTTTCATAACCAGGAGACCTAGACAGAAACACCATACTGGTACTGTGCAGCTGGGGTTGCACAGACTGATCTCTGTGGGTTTTACCAGCACGCTGGGAGCTCACACTGCCACTTGCTGCAGGCTAGGACATCTTTGCACTACGTGTTTGTACGGCCCATAACCCATCTGGGGTCCATTCTCTATAGGTAACTTTGGGCACACACATAACTTAGAAAGCAGTTTAAAGTCAAAGCCTTACCTACACAGGTTTATGCAGCAGGACAAACACTGCAGTTCGTGACCTGGTCCTAATCCTCCTCCGTGCCCAAGGTGCTCAGAGCAGTTAGGAGCACATCTCCCAGCTTTAAGAGGAACCATTCATTAAGGATGCACTGGTCCATTACAGAAAGAGCTACATTTCTCAATGTATGCAAGGCTGTGCCAGCCAATTCTATAAATCAACATGTTGGAAAAATTACAAACTTAAAAAAAAAGCAGCTAAGTGTCATGTCAGCGAGATATCAATGCAACTGGGAATTCCTCACACCATATATTACAGTCCTTATTAGAGGCACTGTTTTGCTGTGGGTAAATCCTTTGAAATTGTCTTTCAAAAATCCTACGAGATAAAAAAGAAAAAGTTCCCGAGTGACTGTCACAGGGAAACAAAACAAGAAAAGAAGAGGAAACAGTGAGTTGTGGACCACCGTTGGTGGGCACTTGAATAGGAGCCCTGTGCTTGACACCACCGCGACTTTGAACAAAACCTAAGTCAAACAGCTATTTGTCAAGGGGTACAAATGCACACAAGTGGTGAGAACCTGGCCCTGCTATAAAAATGTGTCAGGGACTTTTCTGTAGGACTGTGCCGAGCCCCCTGATGGATCGTTGTACTCGGAGGACACCATTGTGAGCAGCAATAATAAGACATCTGGTCCATTCTCTTTCTGAAAGAATATTTTGGCTCGGCTGAAACCACGTGAGCAGCTCCTTGTACAATGCACAGACGCAGCATCTCATCACCACCGATCCATAGCGCCAGGTCCGTCCTCCCCTGCACCCAGCAGCATCCCTCCTGTCCCAGCTCCACCAGCCTGGCTCTGTGAGGCACAGGCGGCATCCGGCGTGCCCTTCGCACCTCTCTGTCTAGACAGCTATGAAAGCACCAACATTGCACCACCCATCGCAGCCTCCATCACCCCACTGCATCCCTCCTTGTAGATCTTGCCTGTTCATCTTGCATGGCCACACAACTAGGAGCTGGAATAAGAGCTGGGCATCAGTACCAGCTATTTCCATTGGCAGACTTTCCACAGCAAAGGCAACAACCTCTGAATATGAAGGGTTTCTCAGACACAATGCTCAGGACACCATGTCCAAGCTGACACCCACATTAAATCTGCCTCACTGGCACAGGATCACAGCACACAGCATCATCTTCCCAACCAGAGAGGGAAGGATGGGCAGCAGAATGAGAAGATTTTAGCAAGCTGCCAGTGCAAACAGCCCCCATCCACAGGGAAACCAACAGCTCCTGGGAACCCATCCACTTTCCTTCCTATGCATAGGCAGGACCCCTTCCCAAGCACAGGCACAGCCCCAGGGAAGTGGGCATAAATTATAATGCCTAATTTATGTAAAAAGTACAAAGTTTCTATAGAGAGTTTCAACTCTAAGCACATTAACAGAAAACTGGAAAAAACAGAGACTTAATGCACTTCAGTAAACCTCTGTGACACTCTACACCCTAGGAGTGATGAGGGGAGCTGGGGACAGACTCAAGACATAAAAGAAAATAAGGGAAATAGAAGCAAGGAAAGGAACAGCAAAGTGGAGGAAGTAAAAAGAAGGATGTCTCTGTGCTTCAAATATTTCCAAACAGAGGCCTCACTTTCCAAATAATGTTTCACCGGGTGAGGGAGGGGGAAGAGAGGGTAGCTGGTTTTCATTTCATTTTCACTTTGAAAACACCATTTTTCCACACATCGACTGAAGTGCAAATTTCCACCAAAACCATTTAAAAAGAGAGCATGCCTCAGAGCTCAAGTTTTCAAAAACAGATCTGTTCGAATTTATAAAGCCACGGTTGAAAAAGCCCCCAGCAGCCCCTCGCCAGGGGAGCTGTAAGCAGCATCTCCCAGCACCGTATCCAAAAACACCCAGGTACAGCAAGGGGGGGCACCAGCACCCAGCAAGCCAGGCAGAGCAGGACCCAGTGGCTGAGAGGTGTGGAGATGACACAGAGACCAATTTCTTCTGCTCCAGCCTTTGCCATGGACCAGGCCAGTGCTGGGAAGAGAGATATGTGCATGACCAGCTGCTGGGTGTGCAGTGTGCTGATAAATGGGGTGCTTGGTCATGCAGCCCCCACATTCCCAGCACTGACCACCAACACCTCCGCGGTTTCTGGCTCATCTGGAGAGCACGAGTCTGTCCATCTTTTCACCCTTTTGTAAGGAGCCAAGCCGTGCAGGCAGTCACGGGCAAGACATGGATTTAATATTAAGGGAAGAGGGATGTCACCCATTTCTCTATCTTTCCAGCTCTGCCATGGCTATGCCAGACCCCGACTCGGTACACGGGGCAGGCAGATGGCTTTGTACAAATGGCTCATGGGGTCTGGAAACCTCTCCAAATTCCCCGCCGGCACAGCAGCAGCCTCCCCCTGCCTGGCTGGCACTTGGCACCGATAGTGCTGTGTACCCTGAGATCCTTTGCCTGCAGCTGCAAGGGGCTGGGAGGGGAGGGACATGGTCATGGGGATGGTCCCCACACGGGCAGCTGCAGCTGATGGCAGGGATGCCTGGGGGAAGCAGGTGCTCCCTTCCCAATGGCTGGATGTGAACACTGGCACCCAGCGCCAACAGTGCCTTTGCAGAGACGCGTCCCGCTGGCTGGGCGCCCACTGCCAGTGTCTGATGTCCTGACAAAGGAGCTGTGAATCCTCAGTAGCACTGGCCGTGGGGGCTCAGCTCCGGTGCACCCCACGAGGCTCCTTTGCCCACTAAGAGTTGCTAACAGGAGCGACATAAACCATCACCCACACAGTAATCAGCTTCACCAACATAAAAAGCCCTTTGCACAGTGCTCAAGTTGGTGAGTCCCATGGGATTTCCCTCCCCCAGCCACGCACTCCAGACCCCTTCACAGCAGCGTGGCCAGCACTCAAGGTCGGTGTTTTTTGGCATGTCTGGCTCTGCTTCTTCCCCTCAGGCTCACCAGATCTCCAAATCTGCTTCTAGAGAAGATGTGCCAGGCACCGAGCTGTCCCCTGTTCTTTAAATGCATCCAGAATGGCTGATGATTTTCTACTGGGAAGACATGAAAAGAACAGTAATGCATCCCAGTCCACTCTGCTAAGGGTTTCCAAAAGCCCTGTGAGTGCAACACCATGTTCATTTTTCACAGTTGAATAAAGGCAAGGGGTCTGAAGCACTTCTGGTGAACAACTACCAAGGAGGAACGTGCTCTGTCACTGCCTTTTTGCAGGGAGGAGGTCACTGGAAACATCTCGCTGCCATCCCTTCAGCGCCAGCCACCTCCAGCACAGAGTTGTATATTGGGGGGAGCATCACAGACCCACCACCAAGGGAGCAGAGCCAGAAAGCTAAAGGAGAGGCCAGAGGCCTCTGGTTAGAGGGACCCCCAAGATCTGGATGTTATTTAATTCATTACTATTTCTCTTCCAGAAGAGTGAATGGGGGCCAGAGAATGGGCTCACACACTGACTGCCTGCACCAATTCCTAATGTCCCCAGTTCAGTTCATACCACAAAACCATCTGCTTTACAAGCATATGTGCAGCCTATGAATTCATTTTTCTGAATTACGTGACTCTCACACAGCACTTAGATTTCCCTGTGCATATTCCCACTGTTTCGAGGAAGAGGTCATGTCCTCTCCTTCCTTCTCAACATCACCCTGCACCTCTGGTCTCCCCTTTTGCTCTTTGCCAGGTGCCAAGAGGACCCATAAAGCCTATTTTTTGTGTGGTTTGTTTTGGTTTGGTTTTTGTTGGGGTTTTTTTTCCCCTTTCTTTTCACAAAGCTCCCCACAGTCACTGTGCAGCAAGCGCAACATGCTGGGCTGAGCAACCTACGATTTCCCTAACCCATGCCCTTGAAACCAGGTGGCAAGCCAAAGTTTTCTTTGACAAGTAAAGGAATCAGAACTGACATGATTGGAAAAAACAAGCTCAATTCCTCTTGGCAGGATATTAATTTAGAAGTCTCTGGTGTCGTCGCACCAATTCACAATGAATTTGGATCCAAGCTTTCCTAGTGCCAGACGACACAGAGATTTGACAGAGAAGGTAATTGGAGGAAATGGCTTTGTAATCTAGCTATTGTGCTGGCAAGATCCAGCTCTCCTAAAGAACAAGGTTCACTTCCTGGCATGGCTGATTCATCATCCTTTATTTGTCCCCAGTGCCTCTTGACTTTCCATTGTCTAGCAGGGATAGCACGGACCCTCCTGTTAAGGATTCAGGCTTTCTCCCAGCATGGTGAGCAACAGTAGTGGGGTGATGGGCCCTGCAAGGTCAATGACTCCAAGTGTCCAAGGGGCAGGGTGAAGAGTGTGCTTGAATAAGTCTCATGGTCTGCAGTCCTTAGGCATCATGCACACTGAGCAGATGGAGCCAAGCTCCACTGGTAGTGTGGGCTTGCGCCATGACAGTGGCAGGAACAAGGATGGGGGATGTTCAGGTAGGAGCAATCCCACCCAGAGAGCCCCAGGGCCTCTGTCCACATAAATAACCAGGAGGGCAGGAAAGCCTGAACTGGAGCAGAGTTTGGACCAAAGTTTGTAATCACATCTTTAGTGCCATCCCAAAGTAGCACATACCCCAGAAAAACTGAAAGCACCTGCTGAGGGGTTAACCTGCCAGATACAGGTCCTAATCATTGGGTCATCCATTCTTTTTCTTCTTCTGAAAGAGATACTGTAGACACAGGATGCACCAGGGGGGGAAGAAAAGCACCAAAGGACAACAGAGTCTGCCCTGATCCCACCAGGGAAGAGAGAAAAGGGAAAGGTGGAAACAGGGTGGAGAGGTTCCAAAACGTGTTCTGCGCTGAGCTGAGCAGCGCTCACCTAGAAATGTTCATGTATACAAGTCCCAGATTGTCACACACAGCATTTTTCTACTGCAGTAATAATAACACACATTTTATTGACCCGTATGCTCATGCCATTCCACTAATTACTTTGTTTTTCTAACTGTTATCTGGACTGGATGGTGAGCTGCTCTGGATGGATGTCAGACCCACTCCTCAGCCGCACCTTCAAGATCTGATCATTTGGTGGCTGGGCCAGCATGAAACCCTATACCTGCTAGCTCTGCAGATCCCACCAATGGCCTGAAGTCCCCTTTGGGAGCCCTGTTAAAATGAGCTCTTGCCCTTCAGAAGGCTCCTCTCTATTTAAATAAACAATTTGGAGGATGAAGCATAGCAGCGGTCTAACATACCCTGGTATCTTTTAGCTCCGTGACCTGACTTCCCTGATGGAGCCAGCACAATTGAGTGCATATGAAGCCAGTGATTTTGTGGAGGAGGAGGGGAAGAGCTCAATTATTTTTCTTCATCTGCTAGCAAAAAAATATTAGGACAGTAAACAGCTAGCAATCACATAGGAATGCCTGAGAGAGCTCTTACCTACTGGCATGCAGATCTCTCATCTGGAATTCATTTATTCATGTTCACTGCCAATACTATTAAACTACAGAGGTGGTTGGGGGAAGACATATTCAAAAGTTATTGAAGAGGACAGTGTCCCTGCCAATGTCACCTCTGGAAATAACGTCACCGAACGAGCAGACTAGCGTTTCAGAAGAAATATTTTCAGTAGTGCCACCTAAAAATCTAGCATTATCAAACAAATATGGCTCACATCACCCTGAAAGGCAGGACACTTCTGCCTCCTGTCTGCAGAATCAGTAGTGTTATCAGAAATACAAGGCACCTCTATTATACCACAAGTCACAGAGGCTCAAATTGATCCTTGGGATGAACCAAAATGAGCTAGCAATGCCATGTCTGGTTCTGCAACTGGTTATTGCCCTTCACACCTCATATTACCACTGAACAGCTTCTGTGGGATGAACCCTGTGGATCTCTAAACCTCCTGGAGGACAGAAGAACCGTGTATTTGTGTATTTGTATTTGGGTTTTATTCTGCATCCCATTTTGCTGTAATTCCCTCAGAAAGCTTTCCTAGTGCAGAGGATCACCTGTGTCTTGTTTAACTCCAGTCAGTAACTTAAACTGCTGGAGAAAAGCCACTTTAGCTATAATCATGTTGAGCTCTGAAGAAATCCCATAACCTGGTGGAAAATGTAGATCTGATTTGTATATTCCCCTTAAGTGTCTTCTTATATCTCTTGCAATGATGCGTACATAGGTATGTATCAAGATTCACTTAGCTTATCCTCAGCGTGTTCCTCCAAGGACTGAAAAGCAGAAGATGCACTGCCTGCCTCTATTTTTGGGGGTGTTACGTGGAAGGTCCAGCAGGAAAGAAGATGCCTCCCGGGAGCTCTGCGCTGCTCTCCACCATGGGTTTCTACAGACAGCTCCAGGGCTAGGCTTACGCTCAGCACTGCTCTAGGAAGGGACCACACATACTCAGGTTGACAGGGGAAAAAAAAACCCACATAAGATCATGGAAGTCCCAGGGCAAGTAAATTACTGTTAATTGTGAGATATTTGATTGCAAGAAGCACCAGATGGCCAGCCATCTGTTTTTTATTATAAAATTAAACAAGATTAACCCAAACAGGATTTCCTCAGCATTCTTCTCTGACTGTCTCACAAATACATCTTTAACACCTATGCTAGAGATACAGCACAATCAGAAGCTCTTCCTGCCTTTCCCTAATGTACTAAATACTAAATACTAATCCACTAAATCTAAATACTCTGCTGCGTAATGCCCTTGCATGTAAACATTTCCAGGGTATTAATTAAGAGATGAGAGAACTGGGAAAGGTCAGCTCAAACAGAAGTAAAGTAACCCCAGCAGAACACCTCGCTTTTATTCCGCTACAACACCAAACTCAGGTTAGAAGGGCACAAGTCTACAGGCAGGAGAGGATGTTGCCAAGAGCAACAGGTTGCCAGAGACAACCACAGCTGGGGTACCAACTTCTCCTGCTAGCATCAGCACTTGCTTGGTGCTGGCATGGAAAGGGAGGGAACAGCAAAATCTGGGGAGAGTGGCCAGAACCACCATCCTCTGTCTCCTCTCAAAGGTAGCAAGACCCTCCAACCTCCCCTCATCCTCCTCCTTAGCTTGGTCCCCTCCATCACCATTTCTAAGGCAGGAGAGGCCAAACCCCTCTCCCTAAGACTAACTCAGCCCACCTACCCACTCACCCTGGGAGGCACTGTGGGCAGCTCAGCACAGAAACTTGTCCAACCAAAGCGAGGTGCAGGACAAAGAGAGGTGGCAGTACCTTCCCAGCTAGCGAGGGTGTGCACACATCCCAGTTCAAGCACGTGGCTCGGGTGCTGCATACACAGCATCACATCTCTGCTGAAAAAATGTCTCTTACTACAGTGCCTCTACAAGCTCAGGCATTGTCTTTGCCTTTCTTTCTACACATATGCCTACAAACTTCAGGAATTTCCTCCTTGCTCCAGCATCCTCTGCATCACCAAAACACTACTCCTGCCTTTGTCCCAGGAAGGTCAGCATTGCAGAAGTTTATTTTTGCTCTGTGTGATTAGTGGTAATGATGTCTTTTACAGGCTTTGGCCATTCTTCATTTCAAGAGACATAAATTCTGAGATCAAGCCCGACAGAAATCGGCTCAGGCAAATTTTGCCAAGCAAGCTGGGCTTGCAGACCTGCTAATCCAGCAAGTTTTCAGCCCTCAGCTACCAAACCTACTCTGGGAGTCAGCTGCCTCTCACGCTCTCCCTGGAAGCTGGGCTGCCGCCAAGAAGGCCTTTCCCAGCCCACCCAGTTACCCTATGCACACGTACATTATCGGATCGGATCTCGCAGCTGAGCCCCTGTCCCTTTGCAAGCTTTTCTCATGCAGATTACCCACGTCTTGGTTTGTTCGAAGCAAATCGGTTGTGAATTGAACATAAAGGGTGTTCCAGAGGAGATGTCCTCTTGCATCATTTGTCAGCGTAAATCCCCAGGACATGGCGCGTCCAGAAACTATCAGTAATACCCCACTCACGCCCTCCTATCTTATCACGTACAGACAGGCAACCTATTGGGAGAGTTTAATTGCCTGTCAGCCGACAGACAACGGGCCAGGGCTCTAGCTCATGTAAATACGATTATTTTTTTTAATAGCTTTGAATATCTTCACTTTCAGAGTTACCCTGGAGAGAAAAAACCCTATGATCTCCCTTCTGGGATAGCAGCCAGCCAGCTCACTGCACCCCAAGCTGTTTGCCCTCCGCCCCCTCTGTTGCTGCTATTGGAGGCTGGGAAATGGTGCGTGTTTCTAGCTTGCACCCATTCACCGGGTGACAGGGTGACACAGCTCCTCAAGGGACACATCCCATGGCCAATGCCTTTTTGACGTCTTCTGCAAACACAAAAGGAGAGAAGTACAGCTGGGTTTTGCCTGGCTGCTCACCTGCAATTCACAGACAAGCTTACTGCTGGGCAAGCTCATGGTTTACATCTGGACTCAGCTCTGGCCAAATACAGCAGAGCATGTTCCTTGGAAATACAGTTTGACTTCCACACTGTCCATCTCTAACCTTGCATTTCACGGATTCATGGCCGTTTTGCATGCAAAGACACATGCACGCTGCAGGATCACTGCAGTGTGGGGTGGAGTCTCTAACAAACAACAGCTTGACTCCCCCTCTACAATACCAAGGAAAATGAACCCAAAAGGCAGGTGCTGACAGAGCTGATCTTCCCACCTGCAAACGCTGGCTGGCTCAGCAGCAATTGGCAAAGAGGGCACAGAGGAACCATCCTCTCCTTAGACTCTAAGTCCCAAATTGGAGGTAGCCCTGCAGTCCAAGGTGCCCATCATGGATCAAGGATGCTCCTTCCCTGCTAGCCACAGAAACAGAAGCTGCCTCCTTGGACCTGCTGCCTAAAGAACACCAGCACCGTCCTTCTAGTGGGCAACTGTGCATCCCCAGTGGTTTTAGGATGATAAATGGCCCCAGGCACACCCCAGTGTGATTAGCTCATACAGATTTTTAAGTGTTCTGGAAACCATATAACTTCTTCCATTTTGTGATAGGGTCTGTCTTTTTAAAAAAAAATAAAACGGTCTCAAACATGGTAAAAGCATGAACTGCAAACTGATTGTGTTTCCAGCCAGTTCACTGCTTCTTTTCATCCTACTGAAAGCCACCAAATGGAGATCCAGTTCTCCCCAACAACAAGCCATCCATCTCCTTCAGACCAAAGCCCTTGGGCTTGCACAAACACAAATATAGGGAGAGCTCTGCCCTGTACTCCTGGCTGCAGAGGAAGACACTGGTAAAGTAAAACATGGCCCATGTAGAGGCATATTCAGGGAATTAACTAAAAAGCACTAATATGTCTTTCTCTTCTTTTCCCTTTGCCTTTTCCAGAACAGACAGCCAGACTTGCCTCAGTGCGGGCCAAATTATTTGGTTTTCCACAGTTTTACTCTCAGAAGTGACTGTTTCATTCTGAGCTAGTATTTCCCCAGAAAACCTTGGTCCAAGGCAGACACCTCAGCTGGAAAACTTCAATCCCAACAGGCAAAGCTACATGCAACTGAGAAGAGCACCTTGTCATAACAAGGAGCAGGGAATTACTGCATAAGCACTGCCATACTACACACTTACAACACATCGCTTAAAAAGCCAGTTTTAAAATGAAGGGAACAGATACTCTGACAAGAGCCCTGTGCAAAATGTTTCCTTTGCCAAAAGAGAAAAAGGAAACCCACTTGAGCTGAAGAATCAGCTTTTAAAGGCAAACCCTAGTAAATGAGACATAAAACTGAATTCAGAGCATTTCCTCTACTTCCTTGTCTTTCTAGCAGAGCATCCTCTGAGATGGGTTTTACTGACAACCACTCCTTCACAGCCAGCTTGGGAGATGCCCCAGGAGGTGAAAGTACACAAAAAATAAATAAATAAAAGCAGTAAAAAACATTACAAGCTTTTAAAACATGATTTATCCACGCTGGGCACTTTTCTATCTAACCAGATGCTTCCAAATGTCTGGCACTAGAGAAAAACCTATATTTTTACCCCATGATATATTACTAACCCGTATTATAGTTGCACAGAAACAACTGGCTGCTGTTGCAGCCAGAGGGGAAAAAAATAAGTGGATTACACTATAAAACAAAAGCGACTTCAAAGAACTATGATACTATCTCGGAGGAGTTTCATAAAAAGCTGTTTCAGTCTGTCAAATGTGGACTGGAAGGGGGCTCCATGCAATCCTGGTTCTCATGAGCTTCCTGGGGAATGCACTTCCAGGGATGCTTTCCACCAGGAGAAGAGACCCTTGCATCTTTGTAAGGAACTGAAACAGGGTATGGCTGGGAAGCCCCCATCTGAGCAGGGATCATCTACCAAGAGGCTTTCAGACAGAGGCACATAAGAATTGGACTCTACCAGATCGCAGGTTGCTGCCAATAACAGGCACGTAATTCCTACAACATCTCACTGTGCTTGATAGCACGGGGACCACAGTGCACGTCTTTTATCAGCTCGCTATAAGCAATGCACAGATGTATTTGGAACCAACAGCACTGATACAACTGGGGAAAAACAGATACGCTTTTAGCCTGAAAAATGGTTTGTCTGGTTTTTCCCAAATTCATCGGTTAATCTAAGAAAAGATATTACTTCCTATGAACCTCACCTCTGTTGTGGGAGTGCTGCAGGCAGCAAGACCATCAGTACATAAGCGAGGGACCTGGCTATAAAAACACACGTTGCTTTTGTTCCTGAGGCACTACAGCTACAAAACGGCTTTTACAAAGCATCATCGCTTGTGCGTGTTTGTGAAGGAGCCCAGAGAAATGACCCTTGACAGGAAGGGACCTGCAAGGGTTCTGGAAAAGACGAGTGGAGAACTTGGTGCCCTCTACCAGTTCTCCTGTTAGGATTTCAGGTGCTGGCTTGTGCAGAGCTGTGCCTGCAGCACCAGAGATAAGAGTCCTGCTCGCAGGCGCAAGGCAGAGATAAGGCCCCTGGGACCGATGGAAATGCAGGGCACGAATCAGCCCCAGGTTTGCAGGAGATGAAGACAACCCACACAAAGCAAAGTACAGTCAAGTCAATCCAGCAGAACACCTCAAATGAGCTTTATCTATCCTGACAAACGCAGTGCTGGTTATCAAGCAGACACTGCTACTAAAATTGGTGCAAAACCCTACAACTTCAACATGGGCCAGTTCTGGGCCCCTCAGTTCAAGAAGGACAGGAACTGCTGGAGAGAGTCCAGTGTAGGGCTACAAAGATGATCAAGGGAGTGGAACATCTCCCTTATGAGGAGTGGCTGAGGGAGCTGGGTCTCTTTAGTTTGCAGAAGAGGAGACTGAGGGGAGACCTCATTCATGTTTATAAATATTTAAAGGGTGAGTGTCACGAGGATGGAGCCAGGCTCTTCTCGGTGACAAACAATGATAGGACAAGGGGTAACGGACACAAACTGGAACACAGGAGGTTCCACTTAAATTTGAGAAGAAACTTCTTCTCAGTGAGGGTAACAGAGCACTGGCCCAGGCTGCCCAGAGAGGTTGTGGAGTCTCCTTCTCTGCAGACATTCAAAACCCGCCGGGACGCCTTCCTGTGTAACCTCATCTGGGTGTTCCTGCTCCGGCAGGGGGATTGGACTGGATGAGCTTTTGAGGTCCCTTCCAATCCCTAACGTTCTGGGATTCTGTGTGATTCTGTGATGGGCCCCTTGGCTCTCCCAAACCTTCACTCTTTGGTCTTTCCTTCACTCCTTGCGAATGAACAACAAGAGCAACCAAACAGGAAAAGCACTATGAAAAAGCTCAAATAATACCTCAGCTGACTCAAAAATCAGAACTGAACATGGTTTTGGTAAGTTAAGATGGCAGCTTAACTTGCACGGTAGAGCAGCAAAGGGAAAAAAAAAACCCCTTACCTGTGGACCACAGATCTTGAAAACAGCCAATGGTTTTGTTCTTCCACCATCAGTTGTCTCCAGCCGCCTTCTCCTATGAGGCACGGGATGATGGGTTACCTCAGAGTCTTGTTTTGAACTTGTTTCCCTTGCTGCCTTCCTTTAATGCATTCAGCTGTTAATGGAAAGGGAAAAGATGTTTAAATTGGATAACGATTACTCCCTGCGGGAAGGTACTATTTGTGTAACGCAAATCTGATGAGTTGCAGTTCATTGAAAGTTCCCTTTTCCATCACCATGCAAGTTGAAACAATTTTGCTCTTAAGCAGTGTGGACATAATTCAGTATCTTCTAAAGCAGAAGCAGTTGGTCACTTACCCAAGGAAAGAAGGGATTTTGTGAGACCTCAAGTAGTATTTCTGGTGCTTTATGTTGCCATGATCTCCACCCCTCAGGACTAGCTCAATATTACTATAAATATACATAGTATAGTGTGTATACATATATATCTACTACAAATAGCATAAAGAAGCCAGTCTTGCTAAGTGCTAGCAATCTCTTTTATTGATAACCAGACATTTCTTATTATTGATTGCTGCTGCCTTAGTTCATTAGATTCAGACCTCATTATGCCAACAAAACAACAGTTCTCAATAGAGCTCACTGTACCTTTGCCAGGTGTCCCAACTTTCTGAACAGCTGAAGCTTACAGGAGGTCAAAGGGAAAGACTGGAAGGCCCCAGGGTCTGATCTTACAAGTCAGGTTTAGCTGAGCAGAGATCAGCTCCCATTTGTCAATGACATCCTGTTGGCTTTAGCCAGGCCAAGATTTCTTGCCATGAGCACCATCTGTAACTCAGAAGTAGGCAACCCCTGACAGACACAATGAGCTGCTAATGTACAGGATGTCCCATTATTCATGGGAGCCATCTCTGAATCAGAATAACACTCAACACGTGGGAGCACACCAGAAAATGCATGGCCAAAGAGAAGGACTCTTCAAGCCAGGGCTGCCTTCCAACCAACACTAAATCATCACCAAAACTTGACTCATAATCCCAAGCATATGCTTCCTTTTATATTCTGTGTGACAACAACTCATTTTGGAGATTATACCATCTCCAAAGGAGTCTTTGCCTGCATAGACTTTCCTTAAGTGGAACTCAGATGACTCCAAACTTCTTCCTCACTCAAATGGGAAACAGCCTCCCCTTCCCCCAGACACCTCCCAGGTCCAACACACTCCACAGGAATAAAGCTGGTCTCGCAGAGGGGAACCAAGAAACCTCATATGAGGAAACCAAGTGCCAAGAGCAGATTTTCCAGCCACAGAAAGGAGTATAACCCACTGATGCTGATGGGCACCCTGTAATTTATACCTAAGGATGCTCTTAACCCTTACACAAACAGCACCCAGGGTTGGATCCAGTTTGAAGAATGGGTTTTCAGCTTTACAAGAGCAAATCTACCCAAGTAAAGTGTAAGACTTCTGTAAGCCTACAATTTCAGAGAAGTCACGGAGCTGAACCTGTCTTGGGGTCTGGTTTTTGTTCTTTATTAATCATTTTCAGGGGCCTTTGCACTTTTGGATTGCAGCCTGACTGGAAGCAGCAAAGACTGGAAACCTCGCAAAGCTCTCCAAGTGTGCAACTCCCCTCCCTGGAGGAGGTTAAATGTACTTCAGGTTTGCATGCAAACCTTCAGGGGCTGAGCCAAGCGGTCACCCCTCTCAGACATTCAGGATGATCACCTGATGCGGGGTTTCCAACCTGAAATAAATCTTTTGCAGAAGCAGAACCAAGAAATCACCAGGAATGATGGCACTGACAGGCAATAGTGCCTAGAGAAGAGTAAGCCATGGGAGCTGCTGATGCTTTTCTTGCTAACCATCCACTTCTCATCCTTTCCCAGAGATCTCCTAGGCTTCGTCACCCTCATCCCATAATTAGATTTGTCTTTCTGTGGAGGTTCAAACTCTCAGACAAGGTTTAAAAAGCCTAGAGTAATACCAAAATCAAACGTGGCAGAGTCGTGCAGAGCAAAGCTGCCTCTCAGCCAAAAGAGTTGGAGCGTGCACAGGGAAGAGTCTCCCTCTCTCTCTGCTATTTTATTCTCCACATTTACAATGAGGGCTTTTCTTTCCTGGAAGAAGGAATCCAAAACACTCCAGCTTTTTATTGATTCACTGCAAAGAGAAGATATAGATTCTCCTTTGCCAGCCAACTTCCCATTAAAGCAGCCACCTCAGGCCCATGATGAACCAGTCGAGCTGAACCAAGAGGAAGCAGCAGCCAGTGGCTCTCAGAAGCTCACAGAATCAGCATTTCCAACTGACTGCCTCCCTTGCTCCTCCAAACCCCTCAACCAAAAACACCGCATTCACTGGGCCAGACAGGACAGGAAATGAGAAGAAAAACTCTCTCTCCATCACCACTCCTCTTCATAAAACTGCCACCCCCGCCCTCCCACCAAAGCAACAGGGCAACCTTGAAATTCAAGCCAGCCATTGAAACAAGTTGGCTGGGTTAGAGACAAGAGCTCAGCACAGTGCAGGATTTCCCTACCTTTCATCCTGGGTTGGCTTTAGAGTGAGATCGTGTGGAAAAAGAGAGCCAGGAGGGAGCGTGGCCATGCTAAAGAGGGCTCAAGGGCTGCTTCATGAAGTCACGTCCTGCATTCGGGTGGTGTGGTCTCAGACTATTTTGCCAGTCCTTGATGAAACGAGGCAAAAATTATCAAAATGCCCTCCCGAGAAGGTTCATATGATTGTCATGGATAATCCCAAAATGAGCAGATCCACTCTACCCCAGTCATTACCCAGGACAGCAAGTGACCACAGGGTTGCAATGGGGCATCTGGAGGAAAGGAGATGCCAGCTTGCTGGTCGGGAGACCAGAAATCTGACTTTCCTTCCCTCTCACACCTTCTGCTCTCTGGAAACAGCATCCCACAGACTTAAATTGAAGCAGCCTGCAGCAGAGTCTGTCTGGGGACAGCCCAGGGGATGTCTAGGACCCCCTACTGACCCATGGGATCAGTGGAGCTCCGCTATCTCGAAGCCCATCTCACCCATCCTTCGACAGAGTTGGGCCATGAGCTCCAGGGATCAAGCACTATCTCCGGCTGTGTTCGCACAGCCTGGCTCGATGGTTCCACTCTCCTGAGACTCCTGCAACCCAAGCCCTAAATAATGAGGACATTCAAGCGCTGTGTGCCCATTGGACTAAGACCCATGGCATCGCCCCGATCAATACGGACCCGATGGGAACAGATCCTGGCAAGCTGGTGTTGTAACCATGATATAGATAGACCCACCCTGACACACAACGACCATGACTTTGGCTTATTGTGCATCCCGATTCCCCACTGCAGAAGACATAAATGTGCCTGTAGGTGGCCCAGAAACACTGACTTATTAAAAAGAAAAAGGGCGGAGGAAGAGAATGAATGCAGCGTCTGTCACCCTTTCGCAGAACTGTTATTTTTTGTGTGTAGTTGGTGCTTGTTTTTCAAAGATTTACATTTCTGTGTGTGTGTCATTCGCTTTTCACGCATTTTGAGACCTTGAAGCTTAGAAATTCAAAACACTTGTCAGTCACGTCAATCCTTCTGGACAAAACAGAGCTGCCACTTGGATGAGTGAAAAAAAAAAAAAAACAACAAACAAAACACACTTTTCTATCAAGCTGTGACTTGGTCACTCTACTCAATGCGAGCAAGACAATGTTTAGAAAAAGCAAAAAGAAAGATCTGAGTTTTCATACTCGTCAGTGGAACTAAATTGATTAAGGTCATTTCCTAGGTAGGTCTGAAATCTTCTATAACAATTTTTTGAAAAGAAAAAAGAAAAGTGCCCTCCCAAAAAAGAGAAAAGTCACTACTGCAGAAACATTAAATCTGCTTGGGTAACTCAGAATATAAGTTGGCAAGGCAACATATCTCAGCTTGAACAGTAAACCTGCTATGTCAGAGGCTCTGCAACATATGAAAGAGGCTTGGGTTTCAATATATCATGCTGAATTTACTTCTTTTCAGCCTTTCACAGCAAAGTATTTGATGTCTATCCTTTCACTGTTGCAATTGATAGGGTGACCTTACTTAAAAGTTTCCTGACCTTTGCTGTTGTTGGTATTGTTCTGTTAAAATGTAATTTAACTCTTTTTCTTTAGTCTGGAAATAGCACTGTACAGACAGCAAACATGATAGGGGGTTGGTTTTTACCTCCCCTAACCTAGAGGCAAAAAGTAAAAACATCCATCATCAGAGCTGGCTTAAAACCAGATGATGTCAAGAAGCGTATGACGTGCAGTGGCCCAGACACTCTGCTGAGGTGGACCTGCTGCGCTGCTCTGATTTCATACTTCACATCAGAGCTAAACACACTGGCATCTGCAGAGGGTCCAGTCGGTTTACCAGCACTGTATTGTAAAGTTTTATACCTGCTTGGTAAGTTAAATAACCAGAAGGACCTTGTTCTGATGCTCTCACTCCAGTGCTGAAGAGCATCCTACTCAGTATTTTACCCGTAGGGTTGAGTCATCTCCCTGGATTCACAGCACCACTGGGATGTTGGTATCTCTTCGGTACTATGAAGTTACAACATTTCCAGGATAGAGACCTTTAGCTAAGGCTTTGCACATATTCCACATAATCTCAGAAAACCAGAAAGAAAAAAAGCGAACCATTTTCCAACAGCAACTACGCAAACGGAAGGAAACGGATTTTTCTCATGATAGTGGGTGTTAGAGGAGTCAGCCACACACTTTAGGGTTACCGATGGATTATCCATCACAAGATCTTTGTGAGCCTGTTTTGAATCATATTATAACCCCGTAATGCAAGTACTTTTGCAGAAGTAAACTCACATTACTATTATCTGTTTTGTCGCTAATACTACGTCTTAATGGGTATTACATTGCATTAGTGATGCAGATGTGCACATCTGCACTTAACATACATACATTTGCACAGGATTATTGCTAAAATTCCTGATCCTACTTATAAAAAGCCCTATAAATCCTGGATAGCTCCCTTTAAATCAGCAGCATTATCCTATTGTAAATCCGGGGTGTAAATCAGCAGACTGGCTCATTTTCTCTTCAGCCACACACCGTAATGGAGCAGGGAGGCTAAAAGCAAACCCTGGGCCCCATGCACATCAGTTCTCCCCAAAACCCACCCTCTTTGCATCATGCCCTGCTCAGCCCATCACAGAGGCTGAGCCCCACTTCTCAAAGTACAAGTCCAACTCTTCTCATTGAGAAGCTCTCTGAAACACGTTAAGAGCTGGCTTTGACAGCGCTGCCGCTGCCACATGCTTAAATATTGCTCACAGCTGAGTTATTGCTTGCTTCTTAGGAACTTTAAATGGTTTTTATGCTCAGTGAACTCATCAAAGGCTAGTATCTAAAGTCAGCAGCATTGAAACCACGCATTAGCCAAAGGAGAAACAGGCCAGTTAGGTGTTTCTTATGATACATTATCTAGATGGTTGCCAGAGGAGCTGATTTAAAGTCACTGTGCTACACCTGAATGTCATATATGGCTCATAAAATGAAATCTGCGTTTAAGTAACAACAAAGCAGAACTGCACTTTCTATATATAAAAAGGAAAAAATATACTTTCTCATGGAGCAGATGAATTTTTATTTGCTCGGTGCCTGCCTCTGAGGCACGCTGAGTCTGACAGAGCTGGGATGCTTTCAGTCACAAAGCCCAAGTTATGCAGGACTTGCTCCAACATGGACTACATTCGATTTTTCCTCATTTTTCCACCAAGGCCTTTAAGCAGTGAATTTGACTTCCTTGCAAAGGGAGGACCCAAATGACCACGTACACTCGTAGCTGCTAGAAGAACAAGGGAGATCCCCAGGCACAGACACAGCCAGCCCATCAGTCCTGCCCCAAAGCCACAGCCCTGCAGCAGGAAGAAGCAAAAACCCTTCATAACACCCCCAGCTCCAGAGTCAGGACATTTGGCCAACCAAGGTGACAACAGCCATCACGTCAATCCCTGTGAGTTACAACCATATCGACCTGAGGATGTGTATTTTCACCCGTCATCCGCTGATCAATTCCCTCTTATCAGACTCCAAGGTGTCCAAATATACTTTTGTAGTGTAGTGTTTAACACTACCTGGGGTGTTGTGGCTCACACAGTCATGAGGAAAGCCTCCTAGAACAAATACATGTGATTTTTTCCCATTATACCTCTGCCAAAAAGTTTGATTTGAAAGTTTTCTGCACAAAATCAAATCCTAATGAAAAAGATAAAACAAACTCCGTTCTTCTGTTCTGCCCCTCCAGTGATTTTTCTGCCCACTACCACCCTTCTCCCAGAGTCACAGTCACCTCCGGGCCACCCACCTCCACACAAGTAGTGCCGAGCCCTGAAGAGGGCCTCATGCACTCTCCCCAAGCCCCAGAACTGTCTCCCATCTCATTCATGAGACAAGGGGACAAGGTGGATGCTCCACCCCAGGTCTTCGCAGCCAGGGAGCTGAAAAGGACTCGTGCACGCGATGCTACAGCAACCTGACCTTTACCTGCTCTCTCAGTCTGACCCCACTTTTGGAAAAGGTATCATCCCGCCGTGATTCACCTCCCTGGGGAAGGGGCCTGAAGACTTTATCGGTCTGGTCTACACGGCGCATCTGCAGGACCTCCCCGACACTCAGCACTACTCAGCATCTCCAGAGCTGATGCTACATTGCGAGTACCAAACTGCAGAGAAAAAAAAAAAGAAGTTGTGAGCTTCTGCCAAGTCAAACCTCCAAGCCAGCTACAGTATCGCATGAAAACATCATCCTGCCCGAGATGGGACCTGAACTGAAGTAGTTACGCTGCTATAAACTCAGAAACAACCCAGCACATGGGAGTGGGATGCCAGAGCTGTACCCAGCACCTTTAGGGAGGAAATACAGCTGCACATCTGGATCCTGGGGCATGGGAAGCCATGTCCAACTACAGCAGGAACATTAGTTTCTCAGTATTAACACAGCACCTCCAGTTTTAGCTATCGACATGAGAGAGCACTTTCCTTGCAGTTCAGCAGTACCTTAAAAAGGGAATCTCAAAATAAGCATCTCTTGTAAGCAGTGACTGCAAAAAAGGCTACGCTTGTGTAGCAACACTGGAACAGTTTTGCTGGCAGCCCCTTTCTGCAACCAGCTTCTCTATTTTGGGATGGACCAGTGCTTTTTCAGAAACACGAAGTACAAGGAGGGGATAGAAGAATTTTGCAAGTCATACCTGGTTTTATAGGATCATCTTTGAGAAGGCAGTTCTGTAATACAGAGAGAAACACAATACAATCATTACAAAATTGTTTGGCTGGTGGGATCTCAGAGGGACAAGAGCATGCATTGATTTAATAGGAATTGAAGCACAACCTTCACAGCAAAGCAGTTAGCACTTCACTGGAGTTGCAAAATATGCAAACCAGCAACAAGAAGTCAGCCATGGCTCCAAGACAGTGATTTAGCATTAGTTACCTTGTCCTGAGATGAAAATGACCACAACTAAAGTGCTTTGCTGGCTTAAAGATCTACTTCACACATCCCGCAGCGGCTGAATCTTGCCCCACGTTCTGACAACACAGCATTGCAAATTCAATGCAAACCATAACAAAGAGAAGAAGAGATAAAACGGGATTTAATGCTGTCAGGACTGCTAACCCCTGAATTCCATCACAAGCAAAAACCGCAGAGGACTGAACCTGGATTAGTCCAAATATCCGCTCCATCTGTGTACTTCCATATTTTTCTTCCACGTGTTTATCCCTAAGCTACAGACACAGCCTTTCATCACTCCCAACAGTTTTCACCTTATAAATCCGTCAGCTTTACCTTCCCAAACAGCACAGCCTTCTGCAGAACTGCTCCTCCCACCCCTTCCCCTCTCGTCACGCACGGCTGCAGCCTCACATTCCTCCATTCAATGGTTTCTGCCCACAGTCAACAAACACCAGGAAAATACAGACTGACCTGTTTGCTTCTGCACCAAACAAAGGAGAGAAGGTGGCTTTGGGATTACTTCTTTTTGGCTTCCTTTTTTTTTCCCCCCCTAAGAGGGAGGAAGATGGCAAGTCAAACCACTGGTAGGCATTGATTTTTTTTTTTTCCAGATCTTTATTTTACAAAAATAACTTACAAATAGAGACAACTCTCAGAAGTGAGATAATTAATTCTGTGCATAAGGATACAGCTTTGTGAAGTACAGGCGTAGGAGTTAACAACTCTTACAATACTGTTAATTTTAACATGACGGTAACTATATTACCGTACATACATTTCATGCTCCAGACATGTGGGTTTGACCACCTCATAAAGCTACAGTCAATAAAGTGTGCCAGCCAGGGAGGATGCACCTAAGAGATCGTTTCCACACTGCTAATTACTGGCATCCTCTTACCTACGATGGTTTAAACCAAATGGCAACCTAACACTCAGACTACAGCACTCTGGATACACTCATCAGCAATATACTTCAAATAAATGATAAAAATATATTTAACTTTCAAATACAATTGTATAAGGTACACCAAGAGCCAGAAAATAAAGTCCAGAGCTTTTAAATACAACACACTATATATATATATATATAACATACACAAGGAGACAAGAGGGAAATCTACACATGGAAGAAAAAGCTTATCCTGGAAATGCGTGTTATCTATGGTACACAATGGCTTTGTCTGCTAGAAAGTCATTTCCGTTTGCATAGCGTTATCAAGAAGTCCAGACTAGGCTAGAAGGAGATCAAACAAATCACACCACCAAAAGGCTTAAATTTTGGTACCACTTCCATTTTGCACCTGATGCTACTCTTAAATTATAGTTTGGTATTTCTCTTTTGTAGGCTGGAATTCATGCCCCGTTCGTAACAAACGCAGGGAAAGGGGGAGGTTAAAAAAAAAACCCACCAACACAATAATTAAAAACAGAAAATCATAGAGTCAAGGTTTCTTTCTGGGGTTGCAGTCATTTGGTATTTTGCTCCAGAGCAGAGTATTCTGCTTCCGACACTCTGGAAGCATCAATAAGTTTAGTGAGACCAGTTTTGGCAGAGTACTTGAAAATAAAGGCTTTCATGAGCTCATATCTGTAATTGCGGTTAATGAAGCTGTACAGGATGGGGTTGACGCAGCAATGGACTAGGGAGAAACACTGAGTGACGTGAAGAGTGGCGTACAAGAAGTTCTCCATCTGACAACTGAAAGGTATGAAATGGAGGCTGTAGAAGATGTCAAGCAGGACAGCTACGTGGTAGGGCAGCCAGCAGACAAGAAACACGACAACGTAGGAGAAAATGATCTTCCCGTTGCTCTTTCTCTCTTGGTCACTGGAGGCAGAGATGGTCTTCGCAAGGAGGAAATAAAAGAGAGCAATGATGGGAAAAGGGATAACAAAGCCCAGCACGACAGAGATGAGCTCCATGCCAATCAACCACTCTTTGAAGCTCTCCTCTGGATAGACAGGACGGCAATAGGTTTCGTTGTTGGAAGAGACTGTCTTGAGATAATAGGTGTCCGGTAGAGATGCAGAGAAGGCAAGAAGCCACACTAAGATGCAGATGCAGCGACGAATTATCTTCTTCTTGCGATTGCTAGAATTGGTGAAATAGGCAACTGAGAGGTAGCGATCCACACTCATGCATGCCAGGAAGAAGATGCTGCCATACAAGTTGATGGAAAAGATAAGGTGAGTTATCTTGCACGTGATTTCTCCCAGGTGCCACTGGTTATGCTGGATGAGGGAGACGACCCACACTGGGAGGGTGATAACGACACACAGATCAGCGATGGCCAAATTAAAGATGTAGAGGTGGGTTTCATAGCCAGTCATTTTGGCTTGGAGGTTGACCCATACCACAACTGAGTTGGCCACCAGCCCTATAACAAAGATGAAAATGTAGAAGAAGGACAGGGTGTACAGCAGGGCGCTTTTGTTGAGTGTGCCAGGGCATGTTGTCGCATCAACCGTGATGCAGTCACCGTTGCTGCATGTCCAGTTGATCTCTGTCAAGTTGGCCGTTTCCAGAAAATCAAGGATGGAAGCCAAATCAAGTGCACTCATGTTCGCTCAGTTCGGAGTGTGAGTGACCTACAGGCAAAACAGGATCAAAAGAAATGACCTAAGTTAACAGAGATATTTCTGCTGCCATCTTTGTACCACGAAGCACATGCACGACACGCTGCTTTAGTGATGTCCTACTCCTGTAAGGCATTTTCCATTAAAGAGATCCTTGAAGTAAAACAACCAAAACAGACACGTAACAAAGCTCATCCGGTCAACAAAAGAAGAGCAGCACTAATTTTTTGTGGGATTTTTTATTTTCCTTGCAGCTCACATCTGACATCATCAGGTTGGCTATCGTCCCCGGGTGTGAAATCCGCAAAGTGCACCATGGCCAAATAAATGTCAGGCGACTAAATCTGTCTTCTTCAGCAGAAATGATGATACTATCACTTTCAGCAGGGGAATCTTTAAGCCATTTTATCTGCAATCCCTCAAGCGTAATAGAATTGATCTGGCTGATACACAGTACTGTAAAACATTTACCACAAGCTCTGGTCAGCATCTTGTCAAGCCCAGCTCCAGCTGCATTAAGCATCCCCACAAATGGGGAACGAAGGGGCTTTGTACCCTCAAACAATTTTAAACTTAAATCCTCCTCCACCCCCCCCCTTCAATTCTATTCTACAAAGCACACCCTGCGTTTAACGATTATCACGTAGCTTTGAGAAAAGGAAAAGAAAAAGTTGGAGCTTGACTGCCAAGTAGATCTGCTAGGCTTAAGAGTTTTCTTTTTAGGAGAGAGCTATGATTTACAAAATACAGTCCCACCACAGCTGGCTCCACAACAACTGCTTCCTCCCCACCCTTTTGCTTTTCTACATGTACTTTTCTTGCCTCTTCAGTGCCTTCTTCCACCGGCGGGCAGCGGACAAAGCAAGGGTCTCCTCATTAACTTCCTCAGCAGCAGAAGGAAGGGCCCCCACAGACCCACATGGCTTACGCAAAACCCAAAGCCGGGCTGCTAATTACCACTGTGCTTTTGGGGCAGCGTAAAAATGCTGCCTCCCCTGCTGGGACCCTCCTACTCTGCTGGGCCAACAGTACCACCCACGGCAGCAGTCGGCCACCTTGGCCCGTGACCACCACTCCAGCCAAGCAAGTTTTGGAACACCAGATCTGCAAGCTCCAGCTTGGAGTGCACCAAATAAAGATGGAGAGGTAGGCTTATATGGCGTGGACTCCAGCTTGTTTGCCCACTTATTTGCTTAAGCCAGAGCATCGAGTCAGCCAGCCCATCCATGGTCCCTACTTCAAGCATCCTGAATGGTGGCCACCTTGTTCTTTCCCATGCCCCCAGCCCCAGCAGTGAGAGGTATCCCTGATGCCACCCCAGTCCTGGGGGCAACACCAGCATTAGCAAGCAGCCACAGAGAGCAACATGAGGAAATGACTTCCACAGCCACCTGTATCTCTTAACCCACCATAGGGCCTCTTGGTGGGGCTTGTGGAAGCACAGAGGGGAAAACAAGCAGGGAAGAGCTCTAACGTGCTCCAGTACTGAGCACCCTCTTGCCCCTACTCCCTGAAAAGGGACGTTGGTTGACAAAGCACCTCTCTCACTCTTCCATGTGGATAACTGGCTCTTCCCAAACTTCCCACCCTCTCGGCCTGCCAGGGATACAGGCTACAGAAGAGAAGGGAGATAAGGGGGAAGATTACCGGGGAGGGCTGAGGAACTATTGTCCCAGCAGAGGGGATGCCAGGGGCACTAACAATGAGGGTGGCCGTGCACACATCCAGGGGAGATCAAATCTCTCCACAAACAGTGCCCAAATTGGCCCTGCAAGGAGATCTAGCCTAACACTTCAAACATGAGCAGCCTTACAGGCTTTCATCCTGCTGGTCTGCTGAAAGATGGAATTGAGATTCAAACCTAAATTAAGCACGGATTTTGCTAAAACACTGGCTAAAGAGGAAGCTGAGACAGTGGCAGCTTTCTGTCCTGGGACAGATGATCCCTCATCTCCAGCTCAGGAGAGCAGAGGGTGATTTAATCCATGTCTAAGCAGGGCAGAAGGGTTGATCCTGCCCCCTGCAGGGATGCAGGTAACCCTCAAGCTGCCTGTACCACCGAGTTGGCGGAGGCAGCAGGGATGCCCAGGCACAGCTACCTGGGATGCTCGCTTCAGCCTTGGGCTGCAAGTGGGAGAGAGAGATGGGTCACCTGCTAGACCTCCTCCAGGGTCCCACCACGAACTCCGTGCCCCAAGTGCAAACACCTTTCAAGGTCTCTCAAACACAGGGTGAGGCAGCACCATCCTCAAGCCCCTGTATCTCAAGACCCCACAGCAACTAAAGCAAACTGCCTAAAAGCCACAAAACTCCCAGCCTCATGGCACGGCCTACCTTCTCCTGCTGATATTTGTAGACAGCGAGGCAAAGAGAGTAGAAGGAACACCATGCTACCCACATAACACTCCATAGAAGTAGCGCAGGTGGGCCTGGGCATCTTTTGGGAAGGCACACAGTCCAACAAGGGGAGTGGGCTCATTCCACAACTCAAGACAAAAACTCAGGCCAACCTCCAGGACAGGGCTTTGACCACCCACTACCAAACTTCCAGCACATGCCCTAACAGAGAAGAAACTCAGACCCGCTTGTGGGGCTTCAGATCCCTGGTGCCAACAGCAAGGTGAGCAAGGAGGCAGCAACAGGGCAGCAGAAAGCCCTTGAAGTTGAGGCTCACACCAGTGCTGGGGAGACCTCGGCCACCAGCCTGGGACAGCAGCTAGGAGAGGGCACCGCCATCCCAGCTGCTCGCTCACAATCACTGTTGGGATCTTACTGAATGCAAATGATGCTCAGCCCAAACCTCAGCCTGCCTGCACTCCAAGAGCAGATCTGCTGTGTGCACGTGCATCCATCTGCCCAGGGCCACCCGCACGCCTGTGCACTTTCGCATCCTCGGCGCAGTAATAAAAATCTGAAACCTATACGGCCTCCCAGGCTCAAAACCCCGCTGGGGAAGATGGCTATATCCAGAGATTACAGCCTTCTGAGGCCAGACTCTATAGTCTGGGATTAGCTGCTGTAACCCGAGCTCAGATTTCCATCCAGATTAGCTGGGAGGTGTGCTGGGAACCCACCAGACAAACTCAACAAAACCACTCTGTGCTCCTAAAAAAAAATACCTTTAGCGCTCTCTGCAGACAGCACAATATCCTAAAAACTTGCACAGGCAGCTGGAACTGCATCTCGTGTCCACTGCACCGCAAAGCTCTTGCAGGCCATCACCCCTTCGCGTGGCAGGCACGTGTGCCGTGGCTAGTCCCTGCTACTTCATAGGAGTTACAGCATGAAGGAAAGATGCACCCAAAATCCTGCTCCAGAACACCCAGAAATGTCCCTAGAGCCAATACAGCCTGCAGGACTGCACTCTCCCCATTCCACCTCCCCCCCAGGACTCGCTGCAGG